>NC_056747.1:377867002-378102002 GCF_019279795.1 Protopterus annectens | reverse complement strand
GCCTCCAGTTTAAATTATTTAGCTAGCAGGGTATCAGTAGCTAAAGCTGTTGGCTTTAGCTTAAGCAATAGTTTTCTAATGGTGGAAGTTTTAAAATTTTGGAATGTGAAAACGTCACTCTTTTGTCTGGTGAGTATGGAGTGTGTAGGTGGGCATCACATAGGATTGCATGGTTGTCAGACTAGGAATTAGCCAGTCAACAGAGAATACAAACAGAAGGAACAATGACCAAAAGCCTACACAGTACCATTTCAGTTATTTTTGTACAGATAACCATGATGAGACCAGACACAAATGCATACAGGTGTAAGGTAAAGACAAAGAAAGTGCTGAAGAACAATGCAGTAACACACAAAGATGGAACATGTATACTAAGAAATGCACTTCTCCAGTAGACAGAAGTCACTACAAAATAAAATATGAAATTAACGGAATAGATGGGTGGGTCTACTAATATTAAAACTGGCATCACTCTTATTTTTACAGAATTAGAAACAGCCAGATCATAAAATTCAGGGCACTTCATTAGTATTTAGAAATCAGCACTTTAGACTAGAACATGAAGATGTGCTTTTTACAGAGCCACCAGTATGTCAGAAAGCCATTACAGTTGGCTAGTGTTTAGAAATGAAAAACAATAAAGCATAAAAAAGAGAAAACTGTTCCGACTACTGTTTGAACCTTGTATTGTTCATATGCTTTCTACAGAGCTAGTAGCAGCCATGCCATAACATCATTCCACTTAGCTAACATTCAGAAATCAGTGCAAAATTAAATATAAAATCAAATAAGATGAAAACTTTGTTTATTAATATTTTAGCTTTGCATTATTCGTATGCTTTCCTGCAAGGCAGGTCATTACATTCCTGAAAGGCTACTTTTCTCCGAGGATAAAAGGCACACGTGAAACTAACTAATGACTCAGAAAGTCATGAGTACAACTGCAGTACGAGATGGAATCTGACTAAGACCTTTAAAACTTCCTGTAAGCACCCCTCCGCCAACCCTCACAGCCAATGCTGGGACATGCTCAAAAAGGTAGACTGAAAATGTAAACAGACCGAATCAAAAAAAAATCTCTGAGACTGGCCCTTTAATTTTAAGTTAAATAAGTCCTGTGGGTGTAAGCTTTTGATTTAGGAGAACTGTTAATATTAGGAAGGTTAAACTTCATTATTTGAAGACATAAGTAGTTTTGTGCGTTTGTTTTAAGTTAATAGGTTATGGGGTTGCCCTGGTGTAAAGTTTTTTTTTTTTTTTTGTTTGAGGGTTCTCATTAAAACAAAAAAATCTTGTAAAATGTGACATAGGTTCAAATGGATATTTCAAAAAACAACCATGTAAAGGATCAACCTACCAAACGTTAGTGAGTGCATGCAGCACAAAAGGTGGAAACTCAAACAAAGGGGTGGAATTTAAAAAAACTGCCATATATACAATAGGTGGGAATAAGAACTTCTTATCATAATGGCTATGCTATCCATACTTTAGAACATTAATGGCCTCATGGGTATAAACAAAGGTAAGACTACCAAATTACATTAAGAAACACAGAGTGCAAATAACAACATTACAGAGAAACATTTGGAAAGAAACGAGCATCTGATAAAAAAAGGATTTCAGGATATGGATATTCAGCAGAATATCAGGGACAAAGGAGAAGGGGAGTACTTATACTAAACTAATTGCTAGAGAAGCTCCAATACTGATAAAAGAGGGGAAATATAGTAATGGTATATCTGTGATAATAAGGAGCAACTGGTACTGGAGGAGGATTACTCTGGCATGTATTTATATTCCACCTAAAACTGCTATTATGGAGCTTAAGAAATTTTGGAGAGAAACAGTCAGCTTTCTGAAGAGAATATAACTTATAAGTGGGGACTGGAGCTTGATTTGCAACAGCGAGGATGTATATGGGGTACCTAGAAGGGAAAATATAACAAAAGAAGGTAGATGTCTGAAGAAATTTATGAAAATATTTGGTATAAAGACAAACTCAGAAGTAGGAACATTGAGAGAATTTACATATTACTCCCCAAAGTACAATAACTAGGCTAGACTAGACAGAAATTATATTTCACAGGGATATGTGCATTTAATTGAAAACTTCAACACATATCTAATAACTATTTCAGAACATGTGCCAAGAAAACTAAGATAAAAATGTGGGATAATGAAGTAAAAATGAGACAATGGTGCTTCCCCACCGACTTGTTAAAAAGAGAAGATTTTCAGGAATGGGCAGTGGAAACTATTCGTAATTTATTAGGGAAGACAGAAATTTCTTCAGAAGTCATAGCTAGTGAGTGGAAAAATGAAAGTGAGTTTATAAACAAAGCAGAAATAAAGGAAAGAGAGATATATTTAAGAAGTAGCAGGAATTATTTTGAGGGGCTGACAAAGGTTCAGGTATTACAGAATAAGGGGCATCTCACAGAACAAGAAAGATGCAACTATAGGATGCTAAAGACAAAATAAGGGCATATCTGAATAATATGAATGACTTTCGAAAGATGTCTTACAAACAACTGCTTAAAAAAACTTTTATTGAGTTATCACTTGTGACACAGGCAAACATTTATATAAAAATAATCAAACCATATTAAGTTCACAGAGCTAAAAGATTGGCAAAGCTGATAGATATGGATCAGCATGGTTTTGTGGAGGGGATGCAAACATTTAACAACATTAACACAGCAATAATGATCCAGAGTGAAGCAGAATATAAGAAAATACTGCTGCTGTTGGGTCTTAATGCCGAAAAAGTACTCAACTGATTAAGCTAAGATTTTATGAGTAGGACAATGGAAGCATTTGCATCTCCTGATAAAATAAAGTGAATTAGGAGGATATATGCGAGGTCAGAGGCAAGAATTAAAGTGGGAAAGTTCCTCTCTGATAACTTGTACCTGAGTAGTGGAACTAGGCAGGGGTGTCATCTTTCTCCTTTGTTATTTGCTTTACATTTATAGAGCCACTGGCAAAGAAAATAAGGGGAATCAAAAATTCAAGGATAAAACTGACACATTCTATCAAGAAAAGTTGGCTTTATTTGCAGACATTATTATTCTGTAACTGACAAAACCAGAAAAGGACACCTGAGTGTGGTGGAACATTTTGAGACAGTTTCAAGTCTTACTGGGAAATAAAATTAAAGAAGATAAAACAAAGACTATATTTGTAAACTATGTACCCACCCTTGAATTGGTTAAGAATACTTATATTTATGGGGACACAATCAAAATGAAGCATTTAGGAGTATGGATTAAAAAGGCTTCTGTTATGGCAGCTAAGGATATGTGGGAAAAGATTAAACAAAATTTAATACAAAAATTAAGAAACTTGAAGCTTTTTTATGGACATGGATAGTTAAGACACAAGCAGTGAAACAGTTTTTAGCCCTTTAATTTTTATTTACAGGTCAGGCATATTTTTTATCAACCAAATGGGAAGCTGTGGACAATAATTAGAGTTGAAGGACTTTATCTTGGAGGTGAAGAGGGCAGGGGTCATGTGGGATAAATTTCTCCTTAAAACAGATAAGGAGGTTCAGGATTACCTGATTTGAAGGGATATTTTACAGCTACACAGTTAAGGCTATTATGCATAACACAAGCACAGCACTGAAATTCAAAGCGGAACGGAATGATGATACAGCAGGGGGTTACATTCAAGATAAAAGGAAAGACTGGGATTTTGGACACATATCCTTAAACAGAATAACAACAGTTATAGAGAATATTATATTCATAATGCAGCAGACAGTATATTAAAAACTATGCCAACATGGTAAGGGAGAAAGGAGATTCCGCCTATAATGATGACTGCAATTAAGGCTACAAAGAATAAACAAGAGGGATCAGAAATTTACTGGAGGAAGCTAGCAATGGAAACAAGGTACTGCGAACAAATAATTAGAGAGGAAAATATAAGATAGGAAGAGGCCAAGAAGACATGTGAACTGCAGTCTAGAGGACTGCCCTCCCTAGAAAGGGTTATGGGAATCCTAAATGGAAGACCTGCACTGGTTGAGTTTTTAGTTAGACCTAGAAAAAAAAAGCAGCTATTAAAAAAGTGATACTTAGTACAGCATATAAAATATTGTATGGTAACAATAGGGAATCAATCACAGGAGGTCAGAAAAGATTAGAAAAGGAGATTACACGAGCAATTCATAAACAATGGGAGGACATGTATATGGATCCCAAATATGCAACAAAATCTAGAAGATTTAAGTCTTTTGCCTGGGAATGTTCTCAAAGGTATTTTTCATAATCCAAGCAGATTCTACAGAATTTTTCCTCGGGTAGATGGCAAATGTTGGGGGGGGGGGGTGACAGAGAAGAAAAACTTAACTGGGAGCATATGCTTTATGGATGTAAGCAATTGGCAGACATTAAAAATTCCCTACACAGTCCCTTGTAGGAAATGTTGGTTGAGCAAATGGATGTACTTAAGGAAATTATTTTTTGAGCTGGGATAACATGATTTGAATTGCCTACAGAAAGCAAGGTCTCACTACATTTAATTCTGGTGGCTACCAAAAAAGTAATTACTAGAAAATGGAAATCAAAGTCTAAACCAACGGTATTTGAAATAGTGTACATCTTAGAGATAAAATAACCTGAAGTAGGGACTTCATAAAAAGGTAGGATCAAATTACATTAAAAAAATGGAAATTGTGGGAAAAATACATGCAGAATAATGTTTTGGAGGAGGAGTGAGGTTTAAGAGAAGGCAGGAATTGAGCAATTTATGAAATGTTGGCTTTATGATAATTGTATAAAATAATACATGTGTGATACATAGTGTTTGTAACTGTGCACGTTAACATGGTTGGTTTTCTGTTAATATAAATGTATGTTTGTCTATGTCTTAAGTAATAATTTAATAAAGGTTCTCCGATATCTGAACTTTTAGTTCTGGAGTGATTCTCTTTCCTAGCCAGTTGTCTTATTAACAGAGGTCCCTCACTAAAAGAATACAGAGCATAAGTAATATGTCCTATGCAGACCACCTCAAGGCCCTATCCCTGTATTCTGTCTCCTACAGGCTTTTGAGGGGAGATCTATGCCTGGCATACAGGGTGTTGTCAGATCCCACTCTGACAGACCTCCAGCATATCCACAAAACAAACAGTAGCAGAATTACCTATTCTAAAGACTTAAACCTTGCTGTGATATAAATAGGACCTGCTGGAGAGAGAGGTATGTATCCCAGAGACTACCCCGTCTATGGAACAGGCTCCCCAACCATGTGAAGCAGAGTTCCTCCCTAATCCAATTCAAGTGCAACTTGGATAACTGCATGGGAAACTGGAAATTCATCCCTGGTTTGGCACTATGTCTCTGATGCAAACAGGTAACCTGTAAATGGTTTATCTCCCAGGCCCATGCTTACACTTATCAAGTGTATCAGCACTTGTCAGAGATATGGGATGCATGGCTAGGCTTAAAAGCGCCTTGTGGTCGTTAGCCTAGTAAACACCTACGAACAGATACTTCAACTACAATCTTAGATAACTCCCTCATCTCACCTCACAAGCCCTGCCTTACTAACCCCTCACAATAAATTACACAATAAATTTCCTCTCAGCACTGTTTCATGACTTACTTCTCTAAAAGAACTCTCCTCCTATTTTCCAATATAAAATAATGTAATGTAACTTCCTTCTATAATGTATTCTAAGATACTACTGCCTACATTGGAGCTTTTCTCCCCAGGCCTCGACTGAATAAGTACTGTATGTTAGCATTAGATTGTATGCCTGTAACCATGCCTGTAATTTAAGATAACAATTATTGGTATTCTTTATCATCTTATTTATGCTATCCAAAGTTTAATTTTCCAGGTAAATCTTACACAATCTTTATATTGTCTATTCTAAAAGAATGTAATGTAATATCTGTCTATTGCATATTCTGTATGCTATGATACTATTTCCTATGTTGGAGCTTTTCTCCCCAGGCCTCTACTGAAAATGGACATATATCCAGTTAGACCGGTCCGGTCAACAAATGTAAAATAAATAAAAATAAATACACTGCAATGGTTATTACTCCTCTACCACAGCTCCAAAATTTGGGAGTCCCCCAAAAAGAGTTTCACTTTTACCCTCATATTCAGGTTAATTTTAAAATTACATAACCAAACGGCAGCCAAACATTTTTGCTTCCAGAATCATTCTTTTACATGGCGATAATATCTGCATTAGTCTTCTTTTCACTTTCTGTTGCAATCTGCACTCTCACTGCTGCTGGTTTCCCTAGCACTTTTTCTCCTCCAACCTGTACATTCCATAACCATTTCCTTTAAGTTATGTACCTTCTCTACTTTAAGATGCGTTGTCTCCACTGTGAATTCTCCTCCTCCTTCTCCACTTACTAACATTAATGTTGCTTTAGATTTGTTTTGCGTAACACAGAACTGTACATTAAAATTAACTTACTGTCTTACTGTTAAAAAGTTTGTACTACTTTAATACTATGGGCTTCTTATTCCATCGTCATTTACCATTCTGTATTTCTGCACAACATTTTTGCTACTTTGGACTGTAGCTACCAATCAGAACTGAAAATTATCCACTGTAACCAAGTTCCCTACCCCAGTAAACAATTTTAAGGAAAATAAAAATAAATGGAGGTCTTAAATATGATCCATTCAGACTCAACATCTTTGATCTCAGAATACTGTCTAGGCCTGCTTGGAAGCAACAACTGAAATCATCTGCTACAGAAGCCTCACACAGAGTTTCCAAGAGACCCTTACTTCATATGGGTCTCCTAGGATGATGTACCCTGTGTAGTGAATTCAGCTTGCTATTATCTGGTGTGAGCTAGGTACTCTTCTAGTCCAACCACACACATATTCAGAACATGTGGTCTCAGGTACAAGGGTATGAGCCCAAGTCAGTAACTGATATTTAACTTAAAATGTTCTGATCCTTCACACATATGTGAATCCCTTGTGCTTGAACATCGCATGAATTAACAGTGCTTGTCTGAAAAGCTTTCCAACAACTCACCACATGGGGTTTAGCTCTGCAAAAGGATATTCCTCCCTACCTTGACCATTCCAGATATCTCTGTCATTTCCTACATTAATACTGAAGTCTCTCAAAGGAGTGCTGAATATCTTGCAAAGCTGTTTAGGATGAAAGAACAGATGATTCTACAATATTCTTTTCCCTAACTTGAAGTCATACTAAAGCAACCTTTGCATCTACAAGGAAAAAACTCCATCTGCATATCTCTCAGACAGGGACTTGTGTGCATCCCCATACCTACTCAGGATCTCTCATGTGGCACAATCACATACCAGTAGACAGACTACTCCTGATTAAGAAGTCTGGTTCCACAGCCTGCTTTGTTTATAGAGATGAGTCTGGCTATATCCAACTGGTACAAGACTCCTTCTCAAGAAGTGAGGCAATGATCCACATCCTTAAAGCCAGTTACATTGCCAGAGTCTACACTGTTCTGGTCTATTATATAGTTGGTACTGCCCCCAACCCCATATCTCACAGATGGTGAACTCAAAAGATGTACCCATACAGTCATTTTGAACACAGTCTGGCAAAAGTGACATGGATGTTCTAGCCAAAGATGCTCGTTAGTGGATGCTAGCACTCTAGGTCTGGTTCCAAGGGTATTTTTTTGGTAAACCAAGTCCTGGCAAGTCCTTTTACTTTTCAGCTAAACTCTAGCAGGGGTCTTATGAATTTTTCCTTATCTTGCCACCAACTCAGTATCTCTTAACCAAGGAGGCCAAATCGGCTGTATGAGGTTCCAGATGGAATAAGACTGAGGCCCACAAAACATACACAAGCTCCTCACTATGGCAAAATGACAATCCCACAGCCATCCCAATGCCAGCTGCAATACTTTTTTTCAACAACAATACAGAAATAGCAACATCTGCTACCCAAAATTGCTACATATGATCTACTCACTATCTATGAACTCTAGCACTAATTCACAAATATAAACCGTACTAATGTGCTGTCATAACCACATCTATCAGAAGCCAAGGGTAGTCAGCAACATCTAAGGACTGTGAAGAGCAGCAGGTTCTAAAAGAGACTGAAAATAAAACAGCAGATTTCTAAAAATAAACCTTTAACTTTAAATGCAGCAGGGAACAGGAAAGAGTAAAAGTGTAGAATAAACTATGCAAAAAATACCCACAAGGATTATGGAAATCTGTGTTTAGCACTACATAAGTAGTACTCAAAAAAGAACACTGAACTGCAAGCCCTGCAACATTTTCCATACTGTGGATGAATCTTCTTATAAAATGTTGGTCAGACATAATTAAACTCTGACTGCTTAGTTCTTGTAGAATAATAAATGAAATACTATGTGTAATGCATTACCATGCTAGGGTCTGAAAACAGGATTGTCCAGAGTTTAAATAATCATTGGGCAGTTAATATTTTCAAACAAGGAATACCTGAGTAAGTCAGCAGGAAATGTGCATTCAGTCACATCACAATGACCTACTGGTCATGAAGTGATGGTCTGGCTCAGAGATGAAGGCATGCATTCACCCATACCATGCTCAGCTGTAAGAAAAGAAGGGTGTGAGCTAAAAACTGTACATTCACCTCTCCCGTTGTTGACTGGGCCTGGATTAGGAGAGCTACATCAACTACTCCACTCTGGACTAATGGCAGGAAATTATGGCACTGGTGAGATGTATTCAATCATCCTGTGCAAGGCTGGACAAGAAAGAAGGCCATAAACATGTACAAGCTTGAGTAGAGGGGTAAGAATTTATTTCTCTACAGGAGAATAAAAATAAGGATTTGTGAGGGTCACCTTTGATCACATACCAAACTACCAGAGGGAAAGTGGGGTAAGGGGACATACTAAACTTACATGTTTCAAAAATGCTGAAAACAAAATAATATACACAGTTGAAAGCAACATAAGCTGCAAATAAAATAAATCTAAATTGTCACACTATTTAGCCTGATTTACAGTGCTTTTGAGTACTACTTGGAAATAAATGCAGAACAGGGTATGGCACAGCAAAGACTTGCACTTTAGGTTAGGCTATACATGTTATCTCCCTATGACTACCATAAGTATTTCTCACATTACATACAGATGAAGTGGGCAGCTCTCTTGCTTGCACTTGTGATGGTAGAGAAATCCTGTTGCTTGTCAAAGTCTGGAGGACTGGAATGAGACACGTAAATGGAAAAAAGTAAGAAACTACATAAACACATAATTTTGGTTAATAATACTATCTATCACAATGGCAAGACATGGCAGGCATCAGTAAATAAACTATGCAACTTGTATTGTATTAAAGGTACTATCAGATGACTATTACTTTAAAAAGTCTAAAGATTTGTTTACAACAGCTTGTATTTCATATATAACCTGCCAGTTTAGCAAGTGTTGGTTTACAATTCCCAAACTCTACCCACTACACAAAAACTAATACTCAAATTCCACTGTGTATATTATAAACTTAAGACACATCTAGTATAGTCTATCATTTTATTAAGAAGATTGAACTGTTTACTGTAGTATGAAAGTACAGCACTGTGAGATGATTACCCATAACAGATCTTAAAAAAGGGAAATAACTATTATTTTCTTTTTAGTTGACTGGGTTAGTTCCACAAGGCCAAGGGACTGCTTTCAAGGAGAACTGTGTTGGTATTTGGGTAATTTGACCAGGATATAAGAGACATTTCCCCAACTCTTTGGCAAGTGTGGCTGTTGTATTCCACCTAGCTCCACCTTGAGAATGAAAGAGTCATGTGATGGTCAGAAGAAGCATGTAGTAGAGTTGGAGGTACCCAGTTTCTTTTTAAGTAGAAGAAATTAAACTTACTGAGTCCAAATTGGCTACACTAAAACTCAAAATATTTGGAGTCAGCTACTGGAAAGAGTAAAGGAAGAGTTTACAACAGATGCAGAAAGTGCGAACGTTAACATGGAAAGCAAAGACAGTGCACACCAGCTACAGATCATATACAACAGAGCAAGAAGCAAGGCTGTATTCCTCAGCCTTGCATTGCAGAAACACAGATGAAATGTATTACGGATGAGGTTCTTAAATAAGGAACCTCCAGCAAAGTATGCTTTATGGAATAATGTCTCAGTGCCATTAGGTATTGCGGCTGTTGAGATAACAGCACCAATGCATTTGGGCAAGGAAATGCTACAAAATTTTACTTTGAGTGGTATCAAGCTTTAGAAAATGATAATGAATTAAAGAACCATGAAAACAATTGACAAATTATAGTGACCAGAACTTTACTATCATGAAAAAATACATTTTGTTTTAAACTCCAAATGGATGCTGTCACAGCAAAAGAGGTCAGAGAGGACAGAGAGATTGAAATGTATCAGTTATGTGAAAGCTACGAGGTGACGCATGAACTGATTTGTTAATGGACAACAGTCCAATAGTGAAAGCTTATTATCTTCTGACAACTGCAGTCTTCAATTCTGAGTTGCTTTTGGCTAGCTCCATGACTCAGAGGGATAAACACTTTACCTCTGCCACAGACATCCCAAGTTTGACTGGGGACTCTGGTGTCTGTAGGAGCTTGCTGGGTTGTATGTAGTGAGCAGCCACTGATGGCTCACCTATCCTTGAAAAAGGAAGGTGACTTGAGCTTGCCACATAGGTGATGCCTTGTGGGAACACTAGGCGTTAAGCCTAGTGGATTTTGAGTTTGACAGGTCCCACCATGTCACAGAGTGCTTGCACTAGGAAGCAGAAACGAAGATGGCATGTGCAGGCCACGTCTACTCAGGAAATAGCAATGGCAGACCTCAGAGGAACAGTCCAGTGGGCAAGGGAGTGCTTCCCTGGGAAGAAGATTGCTGTTCCTCCAGACCAGCAAGCTGGTCCACTCCCTAGCACCCACCTTGCTGGGAAATGGAAGGATAACTGGGATTCTCAGCAAATAACACATGGGTCACAAGGCTCTCTCTAGCTATCCTGGAAATGCCTAGCTCCCACCCTCCTGGAATGAAAAAGCCAACTGGGTGCAGGTATAGGAGTCGCTGGACAAGGCCCTGGGGGAGTGGGGAAAAATAATTCTGCCATAGTCTTGAGAAGCATAAAACACCCATATCTAAACTATCATAAACATCCAGCTCCTTGCTAACATAAATTATGTGGTCCATAGGTTCTTCAAAGCTTCATACGTTTTCATTCAACATCAATTTCTATGCACTTCTGTCTCGAAGCAAGGGTGCAGTTAGGCATACTCAGAGTACTGAAATGAGTACATTTTCCTCTGAGCATCTCTTGTAAATGTCAACACTCAAACAGTACAAAATATTTAGAACCATGTAAATGAATACTCACAGGATAGCGGTACACAAAGAATTCTCATGCAAAAGGAATACACCCCTAAAACTAGCTTGTTATGGAAATAAATTGCAACAGCTTCTTCCCATGTATCTGGGGGTATCATTTTGAAGGCGGAGTACATTTTTAAACTGACAAGTGGGTAGTGGGGGCAGCAACTTTAGGTTTGAGTACAAAATGTAAATCTCTGGCTGCTCCCCTGTCTTGAAGTTAGAACAAAGACACTGAGTACTCTGGCAAACATCTGTGCAACTGATACTTACAGTATACACACTTTTTAACACATAACAACAGAGCAGCTAAAGGAGAAGACTTCATACCACATTTCTTTGATTATATATACTTTAACAACTGCCAATGGAGTGGCTAAAAGGACACAAACTATTTTTTTCGGATATCTTTGTTTCTGTTCACACGGTACCCTGGGTTGTGTGTACAGAAACACAATACACAGCAGCCTTTCACTTTTACTTTCCTATCAAGGATAGAAAGATAGCAAATAACATAAGAATGGCCTACATTTACAGTAAACTCTCAGTTAACTGGAACTCAAGCAACCAAAAAAAAAAAAAAATCGAAGTAACAGTATAATTTTCATGTGTTACACTTCCTGTCCCCCCCCCATGCACAAACATACCTTGCGTTTTTAGAGTTGTAGAGTTCTGAAAAGGAAAATAGGAATAAATTCACTCTCTCCCCAACCTATGAACAAGTGAAACCAAACAAATAGTATAGGGTACAGTATTAGTCAGGCCTACTTTTAATAGTAACTCTCAAACAACCAGATACAAGAGTTATCTGGCATCTACCAATCCCCATGGGTACTGGTTAACAGAGAGTTTACTGTAGTATGAAAAGTGTTATTATTTTTCAAGGAGTCTAAAGAGGCCAGCAAAACGTTAATGACACACTGGGGACTGAAGCTCAGACATCCTTCTGGCTGAGGTCATTGCCACCAGCAAAAAAAAGTCTTACTAGAATGAATAAAGTTAGATCAAATGGAAGCAAAGTTCAGATTTTTAGTTATGAATTTCAAATCAAGTGCAAAACAGAGTACATTTAGCAATCTGTAAGGAAGGTGGATCTTTAGATGCTAGTGGGAACAAAGAATGAATGCAGAAAATACAGAGGGTACTTTAGAAAAAAATAAAATATACACACCTTGAAGGTGGCTAATGTAATCAAAGAATTATGGAACAGGACACACTTTAGGATCTAAGAATTGCTCAACTGCCAAAAGTACCTCTTTACATAACATAACTTACTCTGGGATTGTGCAACTTTGGACAAGTTAAAAAAATCTTACAACTGAACCCAGTTGACGAAAGAGGCTCAGTCAAACAATGATACAAACAAAAACAGACTTCTTAGTCAAAGGATTTCAGGATTCCCTAAAGATAGAAATTACTCCTGAAAACACAAGGTGGTTTAGAATCAGAAGCAATTCTCCAAACATGAAGATTCCAGGAATTTAGACTGATGAAGGACAATCCTTTGTTGTTTTAATTAAAGAATCTTGGAACAGGGTTCCACCAGGGATAGCAAGGGTGAACCTTGGCTGTCTTGGCCATTTGGAAACTAGTGAGATCAGATGTAATTCCTTTCTGACCTTTGAGCATACTTCCTGAATGAGAGTGTAAAAGCTAGAAAAGAATAAAGTCCAGCACATGGTTAGGTGAAAGTATCCTTCTAAGCTGGAGAATGGGGAGTACTGGTTGGGAGCTAAACCTAGGCATTTAAGCAGTTATTTATTTAAAAAAAATGCAGAGCCACATGTGGAATTCCCCAAAGGTGTTATCTTAAAAAATTTGACTGATGTTATCACTCAAGTGGCAGAGTATGAGATCTGACAAACTGTTCTACTGTCCTGGTAAGTAGCTCCATGCACTGCTTTTGTGATCTAATGCCAACTTCCAAAATATTTATTGTCCTTCAGCAAAAGTTACAAGATCTGGGTATGTGTTTCATTTTGACTGACTACATCACATGACTATGGCACTTTATTCACCTACAGTGATGCCTGGGGTGCAACGATTATTGGATTTCCTTCAGTTTTCTCACTTTCTTCACATTTATGAGAGCAGCATATTCCCCAGATGCCTTGAACCTTCAAAGAAAGTACATAAGCTTCCAAGGTGTAATACAAGGCATCAGATCCTAGCAGCAAGTTGAGTGGTTCAGTCCATGACAGTAATGCCTTCACTATATCTGAAAAAACTGTGATATAAAGCTGAGAAACTGGACTGGTTCACAATTTTTCTATTTTCAGTACCCACTATGCTTTCCGCACATGTAAACGACCAGTAGGTACTATCAGGATAATGGAGAAATCAACCACAAAAACCCAAGGAATCTTTTTTCTTGATGCTGATGTCAGAGGCCCGCACTGTTGTGCATAAATATAGCAATTTCAATGTGCTCCCCAGAAAAATGAGCTTCTCTGACATTACAGATACCAAATCTGCACCACAAAACTGAATCTTTTGCATTGGGATGCACTTCCTCAGATATACTGTGATGTTGAGAAACAAGCAAGCAAAAAAAGTCTGGCTTTACTAGTAGTAGCTGACTTGAATGAATGTCAAAATGAACTATAATCTGACAACTATGTAAGCAGGAATCTACCTAGAAGGTTAGATAAGCAAAGACTGGAGCAAATGATTCTTTTGAACATTATGAGAGTAGTGGAAAACAAAGAGAACTGCAAATCTGAAATGAAACCAACTAACATGGAATCTGTCCATTTTGCTACACAAGGGTCAACCTAGGATGCATACAGAGGAGTCTTCTATGTCATAAGTTGCCATCTTGAGTTTTAAGATTATTTGGGGCAAAAATTCCCCACAGTGTTAACATATGAAATGTCTTTGTTCGGATGAACTTGTGCAGACTCGTTAACTGTAACAATGGTTTCCATCTGTGTTTTTCCCCCTTTGGCTAGATTATCCCCCTGCGGGGATCTGTAGGTCTCTTTTCCCCACCCCAACTGATCAGCTTGTCTCCTAACCTTGCCAGGACTGCAGAGCATTAATTCCATTTTCAAAGAAGAGATGGAAGACTCGGGCATGATGATCTGACTGTATTTTTTTTATGTTCTAAAAATGCACAGGTAGAGGAGCATACAATGATGTATGCACGCATGCTCATAAGCACATCTGTCCAAGAAGTGCTAATGTCTCCTCTCCCTTCTGTGTGCATACATGAACTGCATGGCAGAAATGCTGCTCTCTATTACTGTGCTGCAAAATGCTATACCCCTTGAAGATAAGTGAGATGGCAGTCAGTGGCTCAAGCCTATGTCTTGGCCAGTCTTATGGTATCCTATATTGCTAGTCAGTCCCGGTTTGCCAGCATCACAGGTGAATGCTCTACCCTTGCGTTTTCTTTCTTTTTTTTTTTTTTTTGGTATTGCAAACAAGGTTGACAAGAACCATGATTCCTATTTAAGAAATGGAAAATTACCTTTTTTATCTTAAATAACTGTCACAGTAGTTCCAATGCTATGCAGTGCTGCAAAGTTGAAATAGTGGAACATTTAAAATGAAGCCACAGGCAAAACCCCTAGAAATTATTTTCGGTACTCAGCTGTTTGAATTGATCTGCAAACTTCACCCTATAAGCCTGGTACACAGCTATGGGAAAATAATTCCTGGAGCCACATGGACTCACTAGGAATGTACTGGGACTTTTGAAGACTTCCTTATTACTGTTGCTTTATCCAGCTTCAGTTGCTAACAGCCTTTTTTGTTATCCAAAGAAAAGCCTCCTGGGTGTTGGAAAATTCAAGGCACAGTGTGGAACAGAAGCCATGTATAACAAACAAAAATTATGTACTTACAATAACTCTAGATCAGTATGGTCTTGTTTTTGTCTGGTTCAACTTATGGGTTATCAGATCTGACCAGATCCAACCTTGGTACTTTCAGAAGCTTAGATCAAGGATTCGGACTCCTCCCCTACCCATAATTCTCTCAGATCAAGTTTATCTGCTTATAGCCATAAGATTGTATATCACATAAAAATTACACAGGCCTACATAACATGGTGGACAATAATGGTGGAACCATGAAGAAAAGCAAGAAACAGGCTGTCCAAAGACAAGGCCCCTGATCAAGTTCATCAGCTTGAATCAAAAAATGACAGCAATTTAGGTTGGGGGATGGAGGGATGATGCTGAACCAGATGAAAACAAGAAAACACATTTCAAAGTATGTATACAACTTTTGTATCTGATTTCTGTTTTCATCCAATTTAACCTTTTGGGATGGATTTCCAAGCTACTGGAACAACTGGGTGGAATCAAGGAAGACTATTCCGGAGAATGATGGAGCCAAACGATGTACGCGATCTGAATTGTCCTTCCAATCTGTAGTGTGACAAGTGGGAACAGTAAACCACATGGCTGCAGCACAGATCTCATCAACAGGAACCCTACCCATAATGGCAGTAGAAGCCACTACTGCTCTGGTAGAATGAGCCTTCTATTTGCCATGTAAAGTCAGTCCAATCTCTCACAGACAAAAACTTATGCAGCCAGAAAGCCACATGAAAAAGAATTACTTTAGAAATGCCAAGAAAGAGCTGATCAGGCTTCCTGATATCTTTTAGACCTGTGTAAATTCTGTCCAATACAATAACCTTAAATTAGCAAGATTGAGCACTTTTGTCTATTCAAAACATAGACTTCTTCAGAATGAAAAATGCAGCAAGAATGGGCTACAATAACACTGAGCTGGGATGTAACAGACTTGGGTGAGGATCCCAGTTTGTTTTTAAATCTGGTTGTAATTTGAAACAGCTTTTTGAATCAAAGATGCCCACAGTTGAGAAAAAAAAAACTTAGGGTAGTTGGCATGTTTAAGTGTGGGCCATGCAAGCAATTTGGGTTTATTAATATAGGCACTTCTGTGTCTGCAGAAGATAAACCTATGACATTGCCCTGCAAAGGCTGGTACAAGTGCACCACCAAGGGAGTGGTATATCTAGCAACTTGTTTATCCTTTTCTGCATTCTATATAGGGAAAAACTAAGAAAGATCTCAAAGTAAGGATTTATCAGCATATTTATGCTGTTAAAAAGCAGAATAAGAACAATGTCTTAGGTATACATGTGGAGATAAGCACTGATTTTAATACATTTGTCATTTTTACACTGGAAAAGGTTAAATGTAACCACAAAGTTGGGAGTGGATTTGTTTGTTATGGAGGAAGGATATGTTTGACAAATGACTTTCAATGCTGCCCAACCTCCAAGTATTAATGACAGTATCTTTATAGCCTGCGTGTTGAAATGTAAGCAAAAGCATAATAAGTACTTGCATTTACCGAACACATTATGTGACTGTTCACTACACAAGGAAGTATGTCTTGCTGCATTTTTATTCTATTTATTTTATATGTCTGTATTTGCCTAGTGTTTTATTTGTCTGAGGACTGGCAATTTCATGAGATTATGAACTAAATGCTGATTTATTTGTCTCATGGAAGTAAAATCTGAGTTGTTTTTTAAACAAGAAATGCCAATTAAATTATCACTTGTGACACAGACAATCATACACTTATATAAAAGAAAACAAACCATATTGACATATTAGCTTCAAACATTACACATCACTTATAATCAAGTCATTGTCAGTTAAACATTACATAGCTCACTCAAATTGTGCCTTCTTTTAAACCTTATTCCTCCTCCAAAATGTTATTCTGTATGAATTGTTCCCACAATTCCCATTTTTTCTGTGTAATTTGCTCCTAAACTTTTCTAAGTATACCATTCCAGTTGTCCTATCTCTGTTACTATATTCACTACTTCTGGTACAGTTGGTTTAGACTTTGATTTCCATTTTCTAGTAATTGCAACCATAATTAAGACTCAGCAAGGCCTTAGTATGTCTAGGCAATTCCGATTCTCTATCATAGCTCAAAAATAGAATTTCCTTACTTATACCAATTTGCTCGCCCAATATTTCTGATGGAGTAATCTGCAGGGAATTTTCAAAGTCTGCCAACATACTATACTCCCAAAAATATGCTCCCAATTACCTCTCTCTTCCTCATCACACCTCCAACATTTGTTACCCATTTGAGGAAAAATTCTTTGCAGTCTACTTGGGGTATAAAAATGCCCATGTAAACACTTCCAAGCAAATATCCTAAATTTTCTAGAATTTGTTGCATATTTGGGAGTCATATACATATCCCACCATTGTTTATTTGTGAATTGCTCATCCAATCTCTCTTTGCAATCCTTTCTAACCTCCTCTGATTAATTATTACATGTATGCAATAGTTTACATGCTCTACTAATTATCTCTTTTTAACAGCAGCTTCTATTCTAGATTCTACTAAAAAATCTACCACTGCTGGCCTTTTGCTTAGGATTGCCCTATTTCTTTCTCTTTGCCTGTACTCTGATATCAGTCCTTGATAGGGAAACCAATCTCTAGCCTGCAGAATAAAAATAAATTCCTGGCCTGCTCCCATTCTATTACCTTCCCCCTATAATTATTTGCTCCCAGTACCTTGTTTTTTTTGCCAGTTTACTCCAGTAAATTCCAACCCCTTCTTGCCTATTGTCTGTATCCCTAATTATAGTCATCAGTATGTGCAGAATCTCCTTTCTCCATTCCCGTGTTGGCTTAGTTCTTAAAGAATATAATATTCTGTATGGTTATTGTTATTCTCCATTAAGATCTGCATCCAAAATCTCAGTCTCTCCTTGTTTCTTGAGCTTTCCCCATTTCATTTTCCCTTTCCAGTTTGAATAATGTCTTTCTGCTTGTGTATGGGAACTTTAACTGTAGCTCTGAAAAACCCTTTCAAATCAAGTAATCTCAAAGTACCATGTTATATTGCATGGATCAGCTTATCCCACTTGAGTCTTATTGTCTTTCAGTCTCAGATAAAATCCTTCAACTCTATTAATTGCCATCCACAACTTCTCCCCTGGTTGGCAAAATATGCCTGACCTGTGTATGAAAACTAAAGGTACTAAAAACATTTTGACTGCTTGTATCTTACTATCCATAGCCATAAAACAAAGCTTCCAATGTCTCAGTTTTTGTATTATCCTTTGTTTAGTCTCTTCCCTCATATCCTTAGTTTTCATTACAGAATCCTTTAAGTACTTCATTTTATCAAGTCCCCTTAGATATGGGTATTGTTGAACCAATTTGTATGTGGGTATGTAGTTTATAGCTATTCCCTTTGTTTTACCTTCATTAATTTTGTATCCCAAAAAGACTTGAGACTGCCTCAAAATGTTCCACAACACTGAAATCGTCTTTTCGGGTTTTATCAGGTATATAACAATACCATCTGCAAATAAAGCCAACTTTTCTTGACTGCTATAATAATTATATCCTTGAATTTCCGAATACTTCATTTTCTTAGCCAATGGTACTAAATAGAATGCAAATAACAAAGGAGAAAGAGACACCCCTGCCTGGTTCCTCTGCTCAAATAGAACTTTTCAGAGAGGAACCCGCCCACTTTCATTTTTGCCTATGATCCTGTCAACGCAGGATTGTACAGCCAGGTACAATACAAATCACATCATCAAGTTTGCTGATGACAATGGTGGTGGGCCTCATCAGTAACGATGATGAAACAGCATATAGATGAGGTGGAACAACTGATTACCTGGTGTGGAAATAACTTAGCACTAAACGTGAACAAGACGAGAGATAATTGTGGTCTACAAGAAGAAAAATCACAAGGAACATTCTCCTCTCACCATCAATGGGGAAACAGTGGAAACAGAGAGAAACACAAAGTTTCTGAGAGTACACTTTGGTAAGAACTTGTTTTGGAACATCAATACAAATGTCATAGTCAAGAAAACGCACCAGAGATTGCACTTTTTATGAAGGTTGAGGAGGGTGAATCTCCCACTGGCAGTTCTCACCAACTTCTACAGCAGTACTATAGAAAGCATCCTGATGAACAACCTTGTAGTATGGTACGGAAGCTGCTCTACCTCTGAGCACAAACCCCTCCAGAGAGTGGCAAAGACAGCCAAGAGGATCAAGACCACCTCATCACCTCTCCATGACTTGTACTTATCCAGATGTCTCAGCACGGCAAGAGGAATAATTAAAGACTGCATTCACCCTGCTTACAGATTGTTCCTGCATCCATCAGCACTTCCAAAGCATATGTTGCAGAACTACCAGATGCAGGAACATCTTCCCTAATGTCATCAGGCTGCTGAACTCTAGTAACAACAACATTCCATGATGGCCATCTGGGTCAGTAGAAACTGTAGATTGTCTCAAATTGTCCATTAACCTGGTTACTAATCTCATCTAATACTTAGTGCAATATTAACCATGACTGTAACTTATAGGCCATCTAGGGCAGTAGCAATACAGTAAAATATCTCTTCCTTCAGTTCAATACATGTTGCAAACTCGTAAATTAACCATAGTGTAATACTCTAAGGTTCACAGTGCAATACTCAAATGTCTCTTCCTGTGCAAGGATCAATGCAATGTCTTAACCAAGTACCTGTCAATACAAGTCTCATGCAAGTAAGTGTTCAATGCGAAAAAGTATTAAAATGTGTTTCTAATTATGTGCAGTATTAGTCTGTCTACCTACTTGCACAACAAACCAACAAAAAGAGGAGCCACCAAGCTGAAGAAAGCAAATACAGATTGTATCACAAAACGGAACTTTAATGAACCAAAAAAACAACAAATGTGAAGCACTTTTCATTTAACTCCTGTTAAACTTCTTCAGACCATTACAAAACACTGACATCACTTCCTTTTATACCATTACAAATTTCAATTAATGCTAAATTAAAAACACCTGCTCACAATTAATTCAATCACTTCCTTAAAAAACATAAGACAAAGAAAAAATACATAAAAATATATGAAGTCAAATAACTGAATGCAATAATCACTTACATGAATGCATAATGTACTGGTTGGCTGAAAACAAGAATGAACAAGGGACTAAAAAAGTAAATGATGTTAAATATAAAAAGTGTGTGTGTATATATATATATATATATATATATATATATATGTATTATAAGATATTGAAAGGTATGTATGTTATATATATTAAATCTATGTTAAAACTCATAAATTACATAAAATAAATATTCTATTATTGATAACCTTAACATTTATACAAAATATGTAAACAATTGTATATGCCTTCATTGAATCATGACAAATATGATGTTAAAAAATATATATAAAATGTTAATGAATATGATATTATGAAACACTTAGCAAGTATGAATGCCAGGCATTAGGAGGAAATATATTTAAAAAAATTAAAAGAATATATTATACGCACATCATATGAAATGCAATACAAGTACAATAAAAGGATGACAAAAAGATAACTAATGGCATGAAAGAGGTCCAAAATTATGTCAAAGCAAAATATGATGATGTCACTACATCATATAATTTTATTCCTTTGTAATGCCTTTAAATTTCAATATGGGGGTGATTGTGCTGCGCTCATTTATACCAGGCCACATATCAGCTTGTATATTTATTTGCCATTTTAATTCTAAATACAAGTCCCAAGGTCTCCTATCCTCTATGCCTACATGGTTCATTACCATGAAGTAGAACTGGTGATCTTTGTATTCACTAATATGCTTAGCTAGTGCATCATTAGGCTTATTTTTCTTAATAGCATATTCATGCTCGTATATTCTTTGAAGAAACTGGCTTTCTGTTTTCCCTATATAGAATATTGGGCATGAATTACATGTAGCTAGGTGTACTACAGCTTTAGATTTGCAGTTATACTTCCCATGTAAGTAATGCTTCCTTTTCCTTACATAAAATACTTCCCCTGTTTTATTTTGTGGCACCAATGACAAACTCCACATTTAGTCATACCTATCATGCCATCCCTAGGTGAACTATTCTTATGTTTTAAAATATCCTTAAAACTTCTACCTTTTCTGTAAACAATTTTAGGTTTTTCACTAATGTGGTTTCTATAGTAGGAATCTTCCATAACAATGTTCCAATTGTCCATTATAATATCTCTAACCATATTATGTTCCTGAGAGAATGTTAGGACAAGTGCTTTAGAAAACAGTTTGTCTTACTGTGTCACTAATATTATCATTGTTAGAATGACTATTAATGATATTAGATGGAATACTACCATTATGTACCACCCTTGATCTACTAAGGATGGGTTTAAAATGTCCATTCTGTCTTTTAATGGTAACTTCTTGTATGAGAGTTTCAACTAGCATTCCTGGATAACCTCTATTGAGAAACATGTCATGAAATAAAGCACATTCCTCTTGAAATTGATCAAATTCAGTAACCATCCGGGCTGCTCTTACTAATTGACCTTTAATAACAGACTTTTTCGATGCTCCAGATGGCAACTGCTATAGTGTAGGAAACAATTTGAGTAGGATTCCTTCCTGTAAATCACAGCTGTATACATTTTATTGACATTGTTTTCCATAAGATGCACATCTAGATAATTCATATATTCGAGACATTGATATCCCATGTGAATTTTAAAAAATCAGTAGTTGTATTAATATATGTTAAAAACTCATTCAAACTATCTGCTGTGCCACTCCAGATGATACTGATATCATTTTGAAATCTATGATATGATTTAATAAACACTTTATGCTCACTACTGAATACATATTTCCTCTCCCAAAAAGTCATAACTAAATTAGCATAGGCACCCCCACATAGTGACCCCATAGCTATGCCTTTTTTCTGCAAAAATTGTTTGTTAAAAAGTTATGAAGTTGTTAATACTATTTCTAATAATTCTATGATTAAGTTCACTAAGTCATGTCATATGGTGATGTATGAGCATCTCATTAACTTATTCTAGCCCTTTAGTTTGTGGAATCACTGCATATAAATCACATACATCTATAATAACTAGAATGTCATTGTGATCAAACTCAACATTATTCATGTGCTCTAAAAAGGTCCAGGAGTCTTTACAAATCTGTTCTTCTTTCTCCAGGACCTTTTTTAATTCATAATCTATGTATTTCGCACATGCCGAAGTAATAGAGTCTCTGCCATCAACTAATGGTCTCATGGGGGGGGGGGGGTATCTATATTTTTATGAATTTTGGGGGTGACAAAAAAAATTGGGATTCTGGGATTTATGGTATTAAGATAGTTGTATAAGTCTAGGGTGATACGTTTTTCTAAAAAAAAAGCATTAATTTGCCAATAAAGTTTTCTATAAGCAACATTCAGCTCATTTAATGACACTTCAACATACGTATCTTGTGTTTAATGTCTCATATAATTTATCTTTATACATGTCTTCGCACATAACTGCTCCTCCCCCCTTATCTGGTTTCATGATTCTTACTCTCTTTTCTTAATTTTTTCAAAACATTTAGCTCATTTTCACTCAAATTATGTGTGTGTGTTTTTTATTGTGTTAAGCGTATCTAAACACTAATTCTTGTTCACACATCTTTTCATACAACATTAATTTTGCTTGTAAAGGGGGGTTATATGTGCTGCTAATGTTGAACCTAGTATTCACATTATAAATAACATCTTGATACATTCAACTGAAATAAATTTTCCTTAAAATTATTTTAATGTCAGTCATAGTATTAGTGAAATTAAAAGGGTTAGTTGGAACAAAGGTAGTTCCCTTAGATAAAACATTTGCTACTTCTTCATCCACACAAAATTCAGAGAAGTTAAAACCTTAAAATCTCCCTTTGTGTTCACTACAACATGTTTTTCTTTTTCATTTATTACATTTTCAGGTTGTTGGATGTTGTGTACACACACAAATCATCAGTACCGATAATTACATAATTTAAGTCTCCATTGTTTGTTCTTTGGCCTTGCCCCTCGAAACACCGCTGCTTCATTATGGAAATTAGAGTCTTTGTTATTTAATCTTTCAGATCGTCTGAGTTCAGGGAATTCTTGATCATATAAGGAATCGGCTTGCTGCACAGTTTCTCTTACTGAATTATGGTCAATGTTGTTACTCCCATTATTGTTATTATATCTGCATCTTTTTTGATTTCCAGGGTGGCTGCAGTGGTGCAGCTGTTAGCGTTGCCGCCTCACAGCAAGAGGTTCTCCGGTTCAATCCTCGGCTGGGATGCCTTCTGTGCGGAGTCTGCATGTCCTCCCTGTGGTCACGTGGGTTTCCTCCGGGTGCTCTGGTTTCCTCCCACATCCCAAAGACATGTTGTAGGTGGATTGGACACTCTAAATTGGTCCTAGGTGTGAGTGCGTGCATGTGTGTGCCTTCTGTGGAAGGTTGGGCGCCAGGCTGGCAATTCGACACCGTAAAACTCCACTGCCAATCATGAGCGGACAGGTGATCTGCTGTGGCGACCCCTAACAGGGAAAAGCTGAAAGAAGAAGAAGATCTTCTTTGATTTCCATGGGGCTTTGGGTATGCTAACCCATTTGCATATTGATTCAAATCTCTTTTCAGTTTCTGCAATTTACCAGTTTTGAGTTTTAAAATACGCTGGTCAATACTATTATAAATGCGGAACATTTCATATTTGGTATTTTCAAATGACAAGTTTTCTCTGATGTCCCTGTCTAATGCTGTCAGTTCATTCATTAGCCCATCAATATCTACTTCATTGTATTTTATCATAAAATGAAGCAACTCTTTTCCACTTCTATCAGAAAGTTGCATTAATTCTAAGTTGAAATGTGAATTATTAATTAGCCCAGTCATAATATGGTTAGAGATATTATAATGGACAATTGGAACATTGTTATGGAAGATTCCTACTGTAGAAACCACATTAGTGAAAAAACTAAAATTGTTTACAGAAAAGGTAGATGTTTTAGGGATATTTTAAAACATAGGAATAGTTTACCTGGGAATGGCATGATAGGTATGACTAAATGTGGAGCTGGTCATTGGTGCCACAAAATAGAAACATGGGAAGTGTTTTATGTAAGGAAAAGGTAGTATTACTTACATGGCAAGTATAACTGCAAATCTAAAGCTGTAGTATACCTAGCTACATGTAATTCATGCCCAATATTCTTTATAGGGAAAACTGAAAGACAGTTTGTCCAAAGAATATATGAGCATGGAAATGCCATTAAGAAAATAAGCCTAATAATGCACTAGCTAAGCATATTAGTGAATACAAAAGATCACCAGTTCTCCTTCATGGTAATCAACCAAGTAGACATAGAGGATAGGATACCTTGGGACTTCTATTTAGAATTAAAATGGCAAATAAATACACAAGCTATGTGGCCTGGTATAAACGAGCACAGCACAATCACCCCCATATTGAAATTAAAGGCATTACAAAGGAATAAAATTATATGATGTAGTGACATCATCATATTTTGCTTTGACATAATTTTGGACCTCTTTCATGCCATTATTTATCTTTATGTCATCCTTTTATTGTACTTTTATTGCATTTCATATAATGTACATATAATATATTCTTTTAACATTTTTAAATACATTTCCTCCTAATGCCTGGCATTCATACTTGCGGTTTCATAATATCATATTCATTAACATTTTATATATTTTTTTAACATCATATTTGTCATGATTCAATAAAGGCATATACAATTGTTGTTTACATATTTTGTATACATTTTATTAAGGTTATCAATATCAATAATAGAATAATTTATGAGTTTTAACATAGATTTAATATATATAACATACATACCTTTCAATATCTTATAATACATATATACACATTTTATAATTATTATCATTTATTTTTAGTCCCTTGAAGATATGTTCATTCATGTTTTCAGCCAACCAGTGCATTATGCATTCATGTAAGTGATTATTGCATTCAGTTATTTGACTTCATATATTTTTATGTATTTTTTTCTTTGTCTTATGTTTTTTTAAGGAAGTTACTGAATTAATTGTGAGCAGATGTCTTTAATTTAGCATTAAATGAAATTAGTAATGGTATAAAAAGGAAGTGATGTCAGTGTTTTGTAACAGTCCGAAGAAGTTTAACAGGAGTTAAACGAAAAGCACTTCACATTTGTTGTTTTTTTTTGGTTCATTAAAGTTCCGTTTTGTGATACAATCTGTATTTGTTTTCTTCAGCTTTTGGTGGCTCCTCGTTTCGTTGGTTTGTTGTGCCAGTAGTGGTTTGCAAGCTATTGTTCGTCAGTATGCCCATTTCTAATGAATCTGAGGGTGCGTACAGCTTGAGGATAACAACGGAGCAACCAAAGGGTCGATAGGGAAACTCAGCACTAATCATGCAGCTATCCCAGCGGGTGGATAGCTTATATGAACGATTTCAAACTTCTGGATCTAATTCTCATTCTAGTGGTGCGGAGATGCTTAGGAACAGCACCACTTTTGATTTCAATGCAACATTGTTATGTCTGGGTAGTTTGAATCCCCCTGCTCACAATCCAGCAGTTGGAAATGACCAGAGCTCACATATGGATGTCCATGGCCAGCAAGGAGCACTGATTCATAACATGGGGCAGAATTCCAGCCACATCAACGGTCACAGAAGCAAAATACCTGTCTTAAACAAATGGTTAGAATCAGCATTTCCTTTTTCTGGTGGCCAACTACAAGGTACCAATTCAACTGAAAGTAAACTTAATAACTTTGACATTAAATTATCTAAATGCAGGAAGCTGCAATTAGAAAATGCATATTTTAAGGAATGCATCAATCAAAATATTATTCCAAAAGGGTTGCACTTTTGGCTGAACCCAACTGGGCTAATTAATAATTCACCTTTCCACTTAGAATTAATGCAACTTTTTGATAGAAGTGGAAAAGAGTTACTTAATATTTTGATAAAATACAATGATGTAGATACTGATGGTCTAATGAATGAACTGACAGCATTAGACAGGGTTCAGAAAAGACTTGTCATTTGAAAATACCAAATATGAAATGTTGCGCATTTATAATAGTATTAACCAGCATATTTTAAAACTCAAAACTGGTAAAATGCAGAAACTGGAAAGAGACTTGAATCAATATGCAAATGGGTTAGCATACCCGAAGCCCCCTGGAAATCAAAGAAGATACAGATATAATAACAATAATGAGAGTAACAACATTGACCATAATACAGTAAGAGAAACTGTTCAGCAAGCCGATTCCTTATATGATCAAGAATTCCCTGAACTCAGAAGATCTGAAAGATTAAGGAACAAAAACTCTAATTTCCATAATGAAGCAGCGGGGTTTCAAGGGGCCAGGCCAAAGAACAAACAATGAAGGACTTAAATTATGTAATTATTGGTACTGATGATTTGTGTGTTTTACACAACATCCAACATATAATAAATGAAAAAGAAAAACATGTTGTAGTGAACACAAAGGGAGATTTTAAGGTTTTTAACGTCTCTGAATTTCTTGTGGATGAAGAAGTAGCAAATGTTTTATCTAACAGAACTACCTTTGTTCCAACTAACTCTTTTAATTTCACTAATACTACGACTGACATTAAAATATTTTTAAGGAAAATTAATTTCAGTTTAATGTATCAAGAAGCTATTTATAACGTGAATACTAAGTTCAACATTAGCAGCACATATAACCCCCCCCCCTTTACACCCAAAATTAATGCTGTTTGAAAAGCTATGACATGACTTGGTGAACTTAATCATGGAATTATTAGAAATAGTATTAAATAACTTCATAACTTTTAACAAACAATATTTTTTTGCAGAAAAAAGGCATCGCTATGGGGTCACCATGTGGGGGTGCCTATGTTAATTTAGTTATGGCTTTTTGGGAGAGGAACTATGTATTCCATAGTGAACATAAAGTGTTTATCAAATCATATCATAGATTTCAGGATTATATCAGTATCATTTGGAGTGGCACAGCAGATAGTTTGAATGAGTTTTTAACATATATTAATACAACTACTGATTTTTTAAAAATTCACATGGGATATAAATGTCGAATATATGAATTATCTAGATGTGCATCTTATGAAAAACAATGTCAATAAAATGTATACAGCTGTGATTTACAGGAAGGAATCCTATTCAAATTGTTTCCTACACTATAGCAGTTGCCATCCGGAGCATCAGAAAAAGTCTGTTATTAAAGGTCAATTAGTAAGAGCAGCCAGGATGGTCACTGAGTTTGATCAATTTCAAGAGGAATGTGCTTTTTTACATGACATGTTTCTCAACAGAGGTTATCCAGGAATGCTAGTTGACACTCTCATACAAGAAGTTACTATTAAAAGACAGAATGGACATTTTAAACCCATTCTTAGTAGATCAAGGGTGGTACATAATGGTAGTATTCCATCTAATATCATTAATAGTGGTTCTAACAATGATAATATTAGTGACACAGTAAGAGAAACTATGTTTACTAAAGCACTTGTCCTAACATTATAATATGGTTAGAGATATTATAATGGACAATTGGAACATTGTTATGGAAGATTCCTACTGTAGAAACCACATTAGTGAAAAACCTAAAATTGTTTACAGAAAAGGTAGAAGTTTTAAGGATATTTTAAAACATAGGAATAGTTCACCTAGGAATGGTATGATCGGTATGACTAAATGTTGAGCTTGTCATTGGTGCCACAAAATAAAAACAGGGGAAGTGTTTTTTGTAAGGAAAAGGAAGTATTACTTAAATGGCAAGTATAACTGCAATGGCAAATAAATACACAAGCTGATATGTGGCCTGGTATAACTGAGTGCAGCACAATCACCCCCCCCATACTGAAATTAAAGGCATTACAAAGGAATAAAATCATGTAAGCCACGGTGGTCGGTACCATTGTTGCCTCACAGCAAGAAGTTCTCCCGTTCGATTCTCGGCTGGAGCGCCTTCTGTGGGGAGTCTGCATGTCCTCCCCAGGGTCGAGTGGTTTTCGAAAGACATGCGTAAATGGGCGTGCCTTCGTTGAAGGTGGGGAGTCTAGCTGGCACCTCAGCACCATAAAAATCTACTGCCAATCATTAGCGGACCAGAGTTCCGTTGTGGCGACCCCTAACCGGGAAAAGCCGAAAGAACAACAACAAAGGAATACAATTACATGATGTAGTGACATCATATTTTGCTTTGACATAATTTTGGACCTCTTTCATGCCATTATTTATCTTTTTGTCATCCTTTTATTGTATTTTTATTGCATTTCATATAATGTACATATAATATATTCTTTTAACATTTTTAAATATATTTCGTCCTAATGCCTGGCATTCATACTTACTGTTTCATAATATCATATTCATTAACATTTTATATATTTTTTTTAACATCATATTTGTCATGATTCAATGAAGGCATATACAACTGTTGTTTACATATTTTGTATAAATGTTATTACGGTTATCAATATCAATAATAGAATATTTATTTTATTTAATTTACGAGTTTTAACATAGATTTAATATATATAACATACATACCTTTCAATATCTTATAATACATATATATATATATATATATATATATATATATATACACTTTTTATATTTATCATTTACTTTTTTAGTCCCTTGTTCATTCTTATTTTTAGCCAACCAGTATATTATGCATTCATGTAAGTGATTATTGCATTCAGTTATTTGACTTCATATATTTTTATGTATTTTTTTCTTTGTCTTATGTTTTTTAAGGAAGTGATTGAATTAATTGTGAGCAGGTGTTTCTAATTTAGCATTAATTGAAATTAGTAATGGTATAAAATGAAGTGATGTCTGTGTTTTGTAACGGTCTGAAGAAGTTTAACAGGAGTTAAACGAAAAGCGCTTCACATTTGTTGTTTTTTTGGTTCATTAAAGTTCCGTTTTGTGATACAATCTGTATTTGCTTTCTTCAGCTTTGCGGCTCCTCGTTTCGTTGGTTTGTTGTGCCAGTAGTGGCTTGCAAGTTATTGTTTGTCTACCTACTTGTCCGTGATGCAATAGCTAGGTATTACATATGCAAATGTCTGTAAAAATAGTCTATATGTTGTCAGCACATTGAGTCTGGAGACGTGGAATTTCATTCAGTTTTTGCAATTGTGTGATTTCTGAATGATAATAAAGTTTACTTTGACTTTTTTCAAATATCCTCCTAATCAACCTTATAATTTTATCGATGAATGCAAATGCTTCTGTGACGCCTGGGCCCTAGCCCAGTAATCAAGGAGCCTCAATCCTCACCACTAACACCAGTGAGGGGTGTCTCATATAGGAGGAAAGGATAACAAATACACAAGTAAAGTGCAATTTCCCTTAAGAGCACACAGAGATCACAGTCAGTCTGGGGCTGGTCGCTCCCTTAATCTCCAGGTCCCCAATGAGACTCCCCACTGACACAGCTACAGGGTCCAGCTCTCAGCCTAGTGAGCAAGCTAAAACCTCCAGCACCCTCTCTGTCCAAACAGTGTGTGTTCCTGCCCAAGTAGCTCACACACACACACTTTGAGAAGAGCTTATACAACCACACAGACACTCCTGGGGAAGGCTGGCACAGGTTCTCCAGCTGTGCCTTTTTTTCCCAGATTATACAGTAGTACCAGCTGCCACCACCCACTAATATTTATCAGCTACTCAAAGGCCCTTAAAAGGGTGTTCAATTATTACTTTGCAATATTATTATCCAATTGGTAATATATCCCAGGGCTAAAGCTATTGGAGTGGCTTTGTACAATTTTACCAAAGCCATGCAAGTACTCTAAAGAGCTTAAATTATCTCTACAAAAACAGTCACAGCTGAAAGGGTTTAAAAATATTTAATAACAAATAGTCAAAACACAAGACAATACGTTTTACTACACAGTGTTAGTCAAGAGTTCAGAGATCACAGAGAAATACTTAAAATAATTCAGTAGTACAGTTCTGACATCACACAAAAACACTTAGTCTAATCTTTTTAGCTTCTTGCTATTTCTATGAGAAAACACAAGTTTAAGATAAACATACATATAGAGCAAGACAGTGCTGGTGAGTTGCATGGTGAAGACAAACAATGCTTAATGCTCTCTGATTCTCTCTGTTTTTAAAATCACATTCCTGGTTCACATTACATCATTCTTCAGACTTCCCTGGGTTCCCAGGCTAACAAAAACTACATTTACATTCTTCACCTCTGGGCAGAAACCAGATCAAGAAAAGACATTTATGCATGCAAAGTCTGGCCATTAACTCTGGCCTTAAAACAATAGACAGGATGCCTCACTCTAGACTTACTGGCTCCGAGTTTTAACATCAGAGGGTCACAACATGCTTTACTTGGTCAGTAGAGTGCACTGTTACATTTTTTCCAGTTACACATGTAACACTATTTTTACCATTTAAGACAACTATCCTGTGGTTTACATTAATATTTACAGATGACAATATTATCTACAAATTTTTATCTGGCTAGGCTGGCAGCCTTCATCTATCTTCACCTAATCTTCACATATCTTCCCCCCTGCAGAACTCAAACTAGTTTTTCAAGTGACCCTTGAGAAACACTGCTTGAGGGAGTTAGGTCTATTTGAGTATACCTTATCCCATTCCCTGTCTTAACAGCCCATCTGCATTGGCATCGCTAATCCCACTGCGGTGCTGCACGGACATATATGCTTGCAACCCCAGGCTCCATCTTAGCAAATTGGCATTCTGATGGCTTGCTCTGTTTAACCATGTTAGGGGGTTGTGACCTGTCATAACAGTGAATTTCCTTCCACACAAATAAGGCTGAAGTTTCTGCAGTGCCCACACTATGGATAGACATTCCCTTTCTACAGCTACATAGCATTCCTCCCTGGGTTGGAGCCTACGACTGAGATAAACCACTGGGTGCTCTTCCCCCTCTGAAGAAATCTGGCTAAGTACAGCCTCCACCCTATGGTTCGAAGCATTCACCTGCACAACAAATTCTTTGTTGTAATCTGGACTGGCTAACACAGGGGTCGTCCCAAAGCTTCTTTAAGCTACTGGAATGCCTGCTCACATGCTAGGGTTCACACTACCTTATCTGGCCTGTTCTTCCTTGTCAGGTCTGTGAGGGGAGCAGCTATTGTACTATAACCGGGGACAAACTTTCTGTAGTACCCTGCTGTCAATACAAATTCCCTCACCTGCTTTTTGGTAACAGGTGCAGGCCATGCTTGAACGGCTTCCACTTTGGCAGGTTCTGGCCTTATCTTACCACTCCCCACTCTATGGCCTAGGTAGGAGACCTCTGCCACACCCACCTGACATTTGCTCGGCTTAATGGTCAACCCTGCCCTCTGTAGTCTGCTCAGCACCTCCCTGACATGCTAAAGGTGCCCTGGCCAGGAATGGCCATAGATGGCAATATCATCCAGGTAAGCAAGGGCAAACCCTCCTGCTTCTGCTAGGATATGATTTACCTGCCTCTGGAAAGTTGCTGGGGCATTCTTTATCCCAAAGGGCATCTTTGTGAACTCATACAAGCCAAAAGGAGTCACAAAGGCTGACTTCTCTCTAGCACTGGGAGTCAAGGGCACCTGCCAGTAACCCTTGGTAAGATCAATGGTTGTAAGACACCTAGCCCCACCCAGCTGCTCTAGGGCCTCATCTGTCCTAGGCATTGGGTAAGCATCTGAATCTGTGTGACTATTTAATTTCCTGTAGTCCACACAGAACCTGGTGCTGCCATCCTTCTTTGGCACCAGCACCACTGGGAGGCCCCAGGACTGTTGGACTCTTGAATCATCCCTAGTTCCAACATCTCCTGTACCTCCTCCATCAAAGTCTGTTTGAGTCTCTCAGGCACTCTATAAGGGGCCTGCCTAATAGGCCTTTGGGGTCCTGTATCCACCCGGTACTGCCCCAGGTGGGTACACCCCGATTCCCCAGTGAACATGTACCCAAATTCCTGCAACACTGCTCGGATATCTCGAACCTGGGTAGGAGATGGATGCTGGGACATTGCTACCCCTTCCACTGAGGTGTCAGCCCGAGCCTCACTGAGGAGATCAGTCCCCAGATCCCCTCAGACTCCTCCTGCAATCCACTGCAAATGCTCAGCACAAGGGCCTCCCTATCATGGTAAGGTTTCATCATGTTAACATGGTACAATTTGTGCCCCTGCCTTCTGCCTAGGACTTCCACCATGTAATTAACATCACTTACATTTATCACCTTGTAGGGTCCCTCCCAAGCTGCTTGCAGCTTGTTGTGTCTGACAGAAATGAGAACCATTACCTACTGCCCCACAGCATACTCTCTAGCTCGAACATTCCTGTCATACCACACCTTTTTCTGTTGTTGGGCTTCTGCCAGGTTCTCCTGGGCCAAGCCCATGAGTTCCCTGAGCCTTGTCCTGAGGTTTAGGACCTATGCCACAACAGACTCCTTGTGAGACTCACACTCACCTTCCTACTCATCTCAAATTAAATCTAGAGGTCTCCTCACCCTATGTGCATACAGCAACTCAAAGCATGAAAAACCTGTGGATTCCTGTGGAGCCTGTCTGTAAGCAAACAGATGGGGCAAATATTTGGCCCACTCCCTCTTAAACTGATCTGCAAATGCCCGTAGCATAGACTTGATTGTAGAATCTAACCTCTCAACAAGACCATTGGTCTGGGGGTGGTAGGGGGTGGTCTTCATGTGCTTCTCCCCACAGGACTTCGACAGACAAGCCAGCAGGTCTGACATGAAATTGGCACCTCTTTCAGTATTTCTTTTGGAAAACCTACCCTGCCAAAAATCTCAAAGCATTTGCCACCTTCTCTGCCTCAATGAAGGACAAAGCCACTGCCTCAGGGTATCATGTAGCATAATCCACTACAACTAGGATATACTTTTTCCCTGTGGAACTTAGGATACTCAGATGACCCACAATATACATAGCTACCCTCTTAAATGTCTCCTCAATCACAGGCCAAGGCATCAAAGGAGTTCTCACCTTGCCTACTTTTTGGCACTGCTCATAGGTCCTGCAGTACCCTGTTACATCTCTGGAAATTCCAGACCAATAGACGTTCTGCATAATACGCCTCTTTGTACGTTTTATGCCCATATGCCCTGCAAAGGGAATATCATGAGCTATGGCTAGAAGCGCCAGATGGTAAGCTCTAGGCACTACCAACTGCTGTACTTTCTCACCTTCTGACCTTCCTACAGGGGTCCACTCTCTGTACAGTAACCTTTTGTCCCAGTATACAGATTCCCCCTTTCCTTGAGAAACAGGTGCCTCCCCTAGCTACCTGCCTCAGGCCTTGCAATGTAGGGTCTGAGAGCGGAGCCTGTCTCAACTCTCTCCTTGTAACCCTTCCCAGCTCCCCTTCCACAGGAAGTCTGGCATCCTCTGACAGTGGAGCCTCACTGTCAGCCTGGGTACTCCTACTCACCTCTACCTTTTGCAGTCACTCTGTCCAAGGGACCAGCATTACCCCCAAGCAGCTGTGGCTCACCTTCAGTCTCACTGCTACAGGGTAGCTCCCTCCCTGAAGTAACCACTTCACCAGTCCTGGCTGCAAGTATGCAGTCTGTCTGGGTCTCAAGCAGGCTACCAGACTTACCTGCTTGTCTCCAAGCCTGACTGTGTGTAAAGTACAGTTTTGTACCTACCATAAATGTAGATGTTCGAGGATTCCATTGCTGCAGTCCTTACTATTGGGTATAGTCCGCATCCAGTCGGCCCGAATACCAGAGTATAAGGCTGACGTCGGTCAGGGCGCATTAGACTGGCGTCAGTACGTCAGGGTACTAATGCGCATGACCGGCGTCATATCCTCAGTCTTTTCTTGCCCCAGATGTCAGAAGACCCTAAAAAGACAAGGCCCAAAATACCTGCACCAAAACATGAACAATATATACAAAAATATAAGCAGGTAAACTCACCTACACAACCACCCCTAAACACAGAGGGAAGGAGGGAGGGAGTAATTGGACTGCAGCAATGGAATCCTCGAACATCTACATTTATGGTAGGTACAAAACTGTACTATGTTCTTCGTTTTCCATTGCTGCAGTCCTTACTATTGGGTAGAATCCCAAAGCAGAGGTAAGGGAGGCTGGCAAATCATAAAGAAGCAGGAGCTGACAACATGCCTTGCAAAACAGCTGTGGCAAACCAGCCCTAGACTTAGAGTAGATAGGAAGGTGATAATGCTTAGAGAAAGTATGCACTGAACTCCAAGTAGCTGCTTCCAAAATATCCTTAGTTGCCACCCCGTGAAATGCTGTTGAAGTGGCAGTAGCCCTAGTGGAATGAGGCCTAATCCCAGCTGGAACCTCCTTGCCATGATGGGAATAACAAAATGCAATGCAAAAGCCAATCCACCTAGAAATAGTTTGTTTTGACACAGGCTTGCCCTGAACTCAAAGCAAAAGAAACAAACAACTGCTGAGACTGCCTAAAATCCTTAGTCCTGCTTAAGTAATAACGCAATTGCCTGTGTACATCTAAAGTATGCAAAATCTTTTCCCCTTTATTTTGGGGTCTGCATAAAAAGTAGGCAAATGAATAGTTTGGTTTAAAGCCACACTAGAAACCACCTTAGGCATAAAGGAAGGATTAGTGCGTAATGATACCCTATCCTTATGGAAAATCAAAAGGCTCGACTGCCATAAGGGCCTGCAACTCAGACACCCTTCTTGCAGAAGTAATAGCCAACAAAAAGCAGTCTTCCATGACAAATATTTCAATTCAGCAGTAGCCAGGCTCAAAGGTTGTAGAGTAAGTTTTCCAACACAAATTGAGATCCCAAGCAGGAGTAGGAGCTCTCGTGGGGGTCTTATATTTTGCCCTCTAAGAAACTGCTTGAACAAAGGATGCGAAAACAATGGTGGGTCACAATCATAGTGAGCTGAGATTGCTGCAGCATGAATCTTAATGGAAGAGAAGGACAGACCCTTGTCCAGCAACTCAGTAAGATATTGAAGAGCCATACTCAAATTAGGCTCAGAAATCTCCAAATTCTTTGCTTTACTCCAAAATAAAAATCTCTTCCATTTTGCTGCGTACACTTTCCTTGTACTAGGTCTTCTAGCCTCCCTAATCACATTTAAAACTTGTTGAGGAAGTTGAGACCTGCTGTGTTTCAACACAGAATATGCCAGGCTGTCAGATGAAGAGAGTGAAGCTTGACATTGAGCAGATGACCGTCCTGCTGGGATAACAGATGTGGAATCAAAGGTAAAGGCCATAGAGGCTTCTTTATCAGACTCCGTAGTAGAGGGTACCAGTGTTGCCAAGGCCAATCTGGAGCTATCAAAATCATCCTTGGCCTGTCCTGTCTGACCTTTAACAGTACCTTTGGAAGAAGAGGCAGAGGTGGAAAGGCGTACACATGAAGGTTTGTCCAACTGAAAGACAGAGCATCCACTTTCCAAGCTGTGTGATGAAACCCCTTTGTGCAAAACTGTGGCAGCTGGTGGTTTAGTGGAGAAGCGAACAGATCTATGTCTGGAGTTCCCCATGACACTGTCAATTTCTGAAATACATGAAGATCCAGTTTCCACTTGGGGATCCATGATTTGTCTGCTTAACACATCTGCTAAGGAGTTCTGTGCTGCTGGCAGAAACCTTGCCTGAAGAGTTAGGTGCAAGCGTAGCGCAGTCTCCCATAAAATCATTGCGTGCCTGCATAGAGGATAAGAATGTGTTCTCCCTTGTTTGTTGAAGTACCACATGACAGTTGTGTTGTCTGTTAGAATCAACACCTGCCCTGGAAGAAGTAACTCCTTGAAAGCCAGCAATGCGAACTGGACTGCTAACATCACCTTCATGTTGATATGTAGATGCTGTAGTCTGGCAGGCCACTTGTCTTGTATCCACTTTCCATTTAGATGAGCTCCCCAAGCAATGTCTGAGGCATCTGTCGGTAAAATCTGACTCGCCTCTGGCCGGGTCACAGAGAGTCCCTTGTTTAGGTGACATTCCTGAGCCCACCACAAAAATTCTCTTTGAAGGCAAGGCATTATTTGAATGACAGTGTCTAAATCCTGGCAGTGCTGTGTCCATACATTTTTGAGATACCATTGTAACTTCCTCATATGCAGTTTGGCATTAGGAAGCACCAGAATACAAGATGCCATGAACCCTAATGCTTGAAGGACTGTCTCTGCAGTCAGCACGGACTGATGAGATAGGTGATGGAAGTAAAGTGATAGACTCTTTTGTTTGTCCGGGGTTAAAAAGGCCATCTGGGCTGCTGTATTCAGTCTCACACCCAGAAAGCACATGTCTTGAGAGGGTACTAGACTGGACTTTATTTCGTTCACAGAATACCCTAGGCATCTTAGCACTGCTATAAGATATTCCAGATGCTGTAGAAGGTCTTCCTTTGCTTGAGCCAGAATCAGGCAGTCGTCTAAATAAGGATAGATTTGAAGACCTTGTAGCCTGAAGTAAGCTATCACTGGAGCCAGAACCTTTGTGAATACTCTGGGCGCAGTAGATAAGCCAAAGGGCAATGCAGAGAACTGATAATGAGAATCTCCAGCTCGAAACCATGAGATACTTCCTGTAACTTAGCCTGATAGGCACATGAAGGTAAGCTTCCTTGAGATCTAAAGTTACCATCCAGTGATCTTTGCCCAGCAGGGGTAAAAGCTGTTGTAACGTCAACATCTTGAACTTGGGAATGTCCAGATAAGTGTTGAGGAGATAAGCCTTCATCTATCTTCACCTAATCTTCACATATCTTCCCCCCTGCAGAACTCAAACTAGTTTTTCAAGTGACCCTTGAGAAACACTGCTTGAGGGAGTTAGGTCTATTTGAGTATACCTTACCCCATTCCCTGTCTTAACAGCCCATCTGCATTGGCATCGCTAATCCCACTGCGGTGCTGCACGGACATATATGCTTGCAACCCCAGGCTCCATCTTAGCAAATTGGCATTCTGATGGCTTGCTCTGTTTAACCATGTTAGGGGGTTGTGACCTGTCATAACAGTGAATTTCCTTCCACACAAATAAGGCTGAAGTTTCTGCAGTGCCCACACTATGGATAGACATTCCCTTTCTACAGCTACATAGCATTCCTCCCTGGGTTGGAGCCTACGACTGAGATAAACCACTGGGTGCTCTTCCCCTCTGAAGAAATCTGGCTAAGTACAGCCTCCACCCTATGGTTCGAAGCATTCACCTGCACAACAAATTCTTTGTTGTAATCTGGACTGGCTAACACAGGGGTCGTCCCAAAGCTTCTTTTAAGCTACTGGAATGCCTGCTCACATGCTAGGGTTCACACTACCTTATCTGGCCTGTTCTTCCTTGTCAGGTCTGTGAGGGGAGCAGCTATTGTACTATAACCGGGGACAAACTTTCTGTAGTACCCTGCTGTCAATACAAATTCCCTCACCTGCTTTTTGGTAACAGGTGCAGGCCATGCTTGAGCGGCTTCCCCTTTGGCAGGTTCTGGCCTTATCTTACCACTCCCCACTCTATGGCCTAGGTAGGAGACCTCTGCCACACCCACCTGACATTTGCTCGGCTTAATGGTCAACCCTGCCCTCTGTAGTCTGCTCAGCACCTCCTGACATGCTAAAGGTGCCCTGGCCAGGAATGGCCGTAGATGGCAATATCATCCAGGTAAGCAAGGGCAAACCCTCCTGCTTCTGCTAGGATATGATTTACCTGCCTCTGGAAAGTTGCTGGGGCATTCTTTATCCCAAAGGGCATCTTTGTGAACTCATACAAGCCAAAAGGAGTCACAAAGGCTGACTTCTCTCTAGCACTGGGAGTCAAGGGCACCTGCCAGTAACCCTTGGTAAGATCAATGGTTGTAAGACACCTAGCCCCACCCAGCTGCTCTAGGGCCTCATCTGTCCTAGGCATTGGGTAAGCATCTGAATCTGTGTGACTATTTAATTTCCTGTAGTCCACACAGAACCTGGTGCTGCCATCCTTCTTTGGCACCAGCACCACTGGGGAGGCCCCAGGACTGTTGGACTCTTGAATCATCCCTAGTTCCAACATCTCCTGTACCTCCTCCATCAAAGTCTGTTTGAGTCTCTCAGGCACTCTATAAGGGGCCTGCCTAATAGGCCTTTGGGGTCCTGTATCCACCCGGTACTGCCCCAGGTGGGTACACCCCGATTCCCCAGTGAACATGTACTCAAATTCCTGCAACACTGCTCGGATATCTCGAACCTGGGTAGGAGATGGATGCTGGGACATTGCTACCCCTTCCACTGAGGTGTCAGCCCGAGCCTCACTGAGGAGATCAGTCCCCAGATCCCCTCAGACTTCTCCTGCAATCCACTGCAAATGCTCAGCACAAGGGCCTCCCTATCATGGTAAGGTTTCATCATGTTAACATGGTACAATTTGTGCTCCTGCCTTCTGCCTAGGACTTCCACCATGTAATTAACATCACTTACATTTATCACCTTGTAGGGTCCCTCCCAAGCTGCTTGCAGCTTGTTGTGTCTGACAGGAATGAGAACCATTACCTACTGCCCCACAGCATACTCTCTAGCTCGAACATTCCTGTCATACCACACCTTTTTCTGTTGTTGGGCTTCTGCCAGGTTCTCCTGGGCCAAGCCCATGAGTTCCCTGAGCCTTGTCCTGAGGTTTAGGACCTATGCCACAACAGACTCCTTGTGAGACTCACACTCACCTTCCTACTCATCTCAAATTAAATCTAGAGGTCTCCTCACCCTATGTGCATACAGCAACTCAAAGCATGAAAAACCTGTGGATTCCTGTGGAGCCTGTCTGTAAGCAAACAGATGGGGCAAATATTTGGCCCACTCCCTCTTAAACTGATCTGCAAATGCCCGTAGCATAGACTTGATTGTAGAATCTAACCTCTCAACAAGACCATTGGTCTGGGGGTGGTAGGGGGTGGTCTTCATGTGCTTCTCCCACAGGACTTCGACAGACAAGCCAGCAGGTCTGACATGAAATTGGCACCTCTTTCAGTATTTCTTTTGGAAAACCTACCCTGCCAAAATCTCAAAGCATTTGCCACCTTCTCTGCCTCAATGAAGGACAAAGCCACTGCCTCAGGGTATCATGTAGCATAATCCACTACAACTAGGATATACTTTTTCCCTGTGGAACTTAGGATACTCAGATGACCCACAATATACATAGCTACCCTCTTAAATGTCTCCTCAATCACAGGCCAAGGCATCAAAGGAGTTCTCACCTTGCCTACTTTTGGCACTGCTCATAGGTCCTGCAGTACCCTGTTACATCTCTGGAAATTCCAGACCAATAGGCGTTCTGCATAATACTCTTTGTCGTTTATGCCCATATGCCCTGCAAAGGAATATCATGAGCTATGGCTAGAAGCGCCAGATGGTAAGCTCTAGGCACTACCAACTGCTGTACTTTCTCACCTTCTGACCTTCCTACAGGGGTCCACTCTCTGTACAGTAACCTTTTGTCCCAGTATACAGATTCCCCCTTTCCTTGAGAATCAGGTGCCTCCCTAGCTACCTGCCTCAGGCCTTGCAATGTAGGGTCTGAGAGCGGAGCCTGTCTCAACTCTCTCCTTGTAACCCTTCCCAGCTCCCCTTCCACAGGAAGTCTGGCATCCTCTGACAGTGGAGCCTCACTGTCAGCCTGGGTACTCCTACTCACCTCTACCTTTTGCAGTCACTCTGTCCAAGGGACCAGCATTACCCCCAAGCAGCTGTGGCTCACCTTCAGTCTCACTGCTACAGGGTAGCTCCCTCCCTGAAGTAACCACTTCACCAGTCCTGGCTGCAAGTATGCAGTCTGTCTGGGTCTCAAGCAGGCTACCAGACTTACCTGCTTGTCTCCAAGCCTGACTGTGTGTAACTGCACAAGCACAGGGCACTGCACTATCAAAATCATTCCCTATCAGGACATGTGCAACTATATCCTCAAACACACCTACTTGCTGGCTTCCTTTTTCAGCCTTCCAGTCAAGGTGAACCCTAGCCAGAGGTATTTGGAATGGGATCCCTCCTAAAGCCCTGACTGGAGTAGACTGCCCAGGCAAGTAGTGTTCCTCTGTAACCGTTGCAGGCTTTACAATGGTTATATCAGAGGCTGTTCTCTCTCTTGGTAATGGCCTCTTTGCCATTCACTACAATAGGATACAACCTCTGGGGGTAGTTTGGTATCCTTGTTGTCCCAAGACAACCTACTATTGGCATTTTGTCTTTCCCACTTACTGGCTCCCTCACCTTTTGTCCCTCACCTTACCTCCCTGGACACCTGTATGCCACATGGCCTCACTGGTTGCATTCAAAACATTTAACCCTAGCTCCTGGACGTGCACCTGGACTAGTGGCTTCCCCTGCTACTGGCAGATTCTATTGGGGCAGTCTGTGCTGCCCACCCTGGGTTCCTTTAGACCCATGAGCAGTACTGGGGGTCCCTTTCCTGTGCAGGGCTGCCCTGCTTGCCAGGTATAGGTCTCCCTTCTTTCCCAACTCATCTGAAGTAACACATTGTCTATCAGCTAACCAAATCCTCATGCCCTCAGGCAAAGTGCTAAGGGCTTGTTCCCTCACCAAAAGGTGTGCCAGCCCTTCAAAAGTGGTAATCTGACATCCACTCACCCACCTATGGAAACAAGTGCCCAGGTCAGCAACATGTTCACACACACTTTCATCTGCCTTGCGTCTATGCTCACAAAACTTTTTACTATACATTTCAAGTGTTAGCTTAAACAATTCTAACAAGTGATTTTTAACAGCAGTATAATCAAAACATGCAACATCAGGCATTTTTGACAAAACAGTTACAGCTTTACCATGGAGTAAGGGGGTCAGGAACCATACCCAGAGCCTTTGGTCAACACCATACGGTGTGCATACCCTCAAACATGTGAATGAAACTACCAAAATTTCCCTCCTCTTTAAACTGTGTAAGAAATTTACTGACCTTTTGTGCTTCTGGGGTCCAGTTACTCCCTTCGCCATTACCTCCATGACTCTGGTGAAGAGTCAGAATTTCCCTCTCATGCTTCCTCTGCCTCTCTTTTTCCTCGGCTTCCAGGCATAGCAGTTTCTCATTCTCCTCAGCCTGTAGACTCCTCAGTCTATCAGCTGCTTCTAACTCCAAATGCCTGGCCTCCAACTCAAGTCTCTTTAGCTCCAGATTGATTTTTAAGTCTTCTGCAGAAAGGTTGAGCTGTCCATTCTCTGAGGGAATTATATCTCCACTGCCAGTCTGATTGTCCTACTGGCTACTGTTTTATGATGCAGCTGTAACCAAGGCTGCAATCAGGTCTGCCGTAGTCAGATTTCCATGCACCAGTCCCCTAGCCTGGCACATCTCCGCCAGCTGGCTCCCTGTCAGCTTTCCATACTCCTCTGCTGACATGCTGCCTGTTGACCCTGACTAATTAAGTTAACAAAAGAAATAAAACAATTGTGATCTGAACTCAGAGTATTCACTGCATGGCTGATTTTAGAGGACAAAACAGCTTCAGAGCTCACTGTACACCAGCTACAGGAATTCACTTTACCCACACCACTACAAGCCAATTAGTATTTGCCAACCAATTCATATGTGGTGTGGATATCCCATCATTACCAAACAATTAATATGTGATGTCCGTGCCCTGGCCCAGCAATCAAGGAGCCTCAATCCTCACCACTAACACCAGTGAGGGGTGTCTCATATAGGAGGAAAGGATAACAAATACACACAGTAAAGTGTAATTTACCTTAACAGCACACAGAGATCACAATCAGTCTGGGGTTGGTCGCTCTCTTGATCTCCAGGTCCCCAATAAGACTCCCCACTGGCACAGCTATAGGGTCCAGATCTCAGCCTAGTGGGCAAGCTAAAATCTCCAGCACCCTCTCTGTCCAACCAGTGTTGTGTCCCTGCCCAAGTAGCTGACACACACACACACACACACACACTTTGAGAAGAGTTTATACAACCAGACACTCCTGGAGAAGACTGGGACAGGTTATCCAGCTGTGCCCCTTTTCCTCCAGATTATACGGTAGTACCTGCCACCACCTACTAATATTTATCAGCTACTCAAAGGCCCTTAAAAGGGTGTCCAATTATTACTGTGTAATATTATTAGCCAATTGGTAGTACAGCTCAGGGCTAAAGCTATTGGAGTGGCTTTGCACAATTTTACCAAAGGCATCCAAGTACTCTAAAGAGCTTAAGTTATCACTACAAAAACGGTCACAGTTGAAAGGTTTTAAAAATATTTAATAACAAATATTCAAAACACAAGACAATACATTTTACTACACAGTGCTAGTCAAGAGTTTAGAGATCACAGAGAAATACTTAAAATAATTCAGTAGCACAGTTTGAACGTCACAGAAAAACACAGTCTAATCTTTCTAGTTTCTAGCTATTTTTAAGAGAAAACACAAGTCTAAGATAAACCTACATATAGAGCAAGACAGTGCTGGCGAGTTGGATTGTGAAGACAAAAAATGCTTAATGCTCTCTGATTCTCTGTTTTTAAAATCACATTCCTGGTTCATATTACATCATTCTTCACACTTCCCTGGGTTCACAGGCTAACAGAAACTACATTTACATTTTTCATCTCTGGGCAGAAACCAGAGCAATAAAGGACATTTATGCATGCAAATTCTGGCCTTAAAACAAAAGGCAGGATGCCTTACTCGAGACTTACTGGTTCCGAGTTTTAACATAAAAGTGTCACAACATGTTTTACTTGGTCAACAGAGTGCACTGTTGTTACATTTTTTCCAGTTCCACATGTAACACTATTTTTATCTTTTAAGACAACAAGCCTGTGGTTTACATTAATATTTACAGATGACACAATTATCTCCAAAATTCTATCTGGCTAGGTTGGCAGCCTTCATCGATCTTCATCTGACTGCACTTTTTATGAAGGTTGAGGAGGGCGAATCTCCCATTGGCAGTTCTCACCAACTTCTACAGTGGTACTATAGAAAGCATCCTGATAAACAACCTTGTAGTATGGTATGGAAGCTGGTCTACCTCTGAGCACAAACCCCTCCAGAGAGTGGCAAAGACAGCCAAGAGGATCAAGACCACCTTATCACCTCTCCATGACTTGTACTTATCCAGATGTCTCAGCATGGCCTGAGGAATAATTAAAGACTGCATTCACCCTGCTTACAGACTGTTCCTGCAGCCATCATCCGGAAAGTACTTCCAAAGCATATGTTGCAGAACTACGAGATCCAGGAACATCTTCTCTAATGTCATCCATCTTCTCTAATGTCATCAGGCTGCTGAACTCTGGTAACAACTACATTCCATGATGGCCATCTGGGTCAATAGAAACTGTAGAAGCTTGTCTCAAATTGCACGTTAACCTGGCTACTAATCTCATCTAATACTTAGTGCAATATTCACCATGATTGTAACTTATAGGCCATCTAGGGCAATAGCAATGCAGTAAAATATCTCTTGCTTCAATGCAATACATGTTGCAAATTCGTAAATTAACCATAGTGTAATACTCAAAGGTTCACAGCGTAATACTCAAATGTCTCTTTCTGTGCAAGGATCAATGCAATGTTTTAACCAAGTACCTGTCAATACAAGTCTCATGGAAGTAAGTGTTCACTGTGAAAAAGTGTTAAAATGTGTTTCTAATTATGTGCGGTATTAGTCTGTCTACCTACTTGCCCATTATGCAATAGCTAGGTATTATATATGCAAATGCCTGTAAAAATAGTCTATATGTTGTCTGCACATTGAAAATAACTGGAACAATAAACTCTCCAAAACAAAAAAACAACACAGGCTCCGATCTGGCTAGAATAACTCCAAAAAAGCTTAATGTGAAGCGTTTTTCGTCTTCCATCTTTGGAAGAATTCATCAGACAAAATAAAAAACTTCATACACAGTTTTAAAAGGAAAAAGGCGCCAAAGCACAGTAATTGGATTCAGCCACCATTCAATTAACTAATTAAATACGAAGTTAAATAATTAAGTGTTCTGCATTAAAACCTTTTTCTTGCGTTAAAAAAGCTCATGTCAGCAAAATAAAATCATTCATTTAAAACTTCTGTTTAAAACTTTCATTTTAGAAAAAAACAAAAATGCAAAACTGTACTCTAACAAAGAACAGAAATACTGAATGAAAAGCATAAATGTAGGAAAACATAATTTTAAATATATGCTTGGAGTGTAAAAGAAGAAAAAAAGAACGTAATAAGTATAAAATGAGTACAAATATAACAGACTACTGCTCACAACACCAAGAGGTGACAGTGTCTGAAGCAAAAATGTCAACTATGGACAGGGTGTCAAATACCTAAAAGTACAAATACATACAGTAAACTGTGTTCTAAGATCTTAGAGGATCTGTGTTCTAAAAATGTTGAAAAATTTAAAAACAAATTTTTAGTACTAGACTATAAAAATGTGCAAAGGAACTCAAGACGAAAAACAGGAGTAAACTACAACAGTTGCTACCTTTTGCTAACATGAAATGAAATACTGTATGTGTCACCTCAATAGACTTCTCAACTTCAAAATACAAGTCAAAGATGTGACCTCATTTAAACCAGGGGGAGTGTAGGAATTCAGCCTAAGCTGTCAAACAAGTTCACATTTCTCTAATGGTAACTGATGTGGTCCACCTTTTTTCATCAACCACTACCTGATCTATCACTTTAAACAAAAAAGCATGGGTAGGGTTCACGTTAGTGTCTCGCTAGGGCATTGGTACTACTCTTCTTCCTTATATGATATGTGTGTTCATAAATCCTTTCTTTTAATTTCTTGCCAGTTTTGCCGATATAAAAAGCTGGACATGACTGACAGGAAGCCAGGTAAACCACTGATCCAGAACTACAACTGTACCGGCCTCTGGCTTTAAACATGTGTTGATTCACTGTGAAACTAGACCCTGTAGAAATGAATTTACAATAATTACATGCCTCACATTTGTATGTGCCCTCTATTCTAGTGGGTTTCATAATCGTACTTTCCATGATACTTTTTATATTTCTACCTTTTCTAAAAATAATAACTGGTTTGTCACTTAATTTCTCTACTAAATCCTTCTCAAAGGTCAATAAGTGCCAGTTTCTTCTAAGGATGTTGCTAATGAACTTCGCTTCCAAAGTAAAAGGGGTAATAAAACTCTTCTTGTAGCAAACCAAGTCTGTACCTGTTGAGCCCACGACTACTGGTGATGAACTTGTGCTGGGCACCACCACACTCAATTCTTCTTCCACATCCAAAACTAAATCTCCTTCTTTTACGGTAAGGATGGGATTAAAAATACCTGACAGTCTCTTACTACAAACCTCTCTTACCACCTCATCAACTAATGACTCTGGGTAACCACGACTCAAACATGTGCTTCAACAAGATACATTCATCGTCAAATGACGTGTCTTCAGATGTCATTCAAGCTGCTCTTACCAACTGTCCCTTTAGGACAGATTTCTTCTGATGGAATGGGTGACAACTGGAAAAGTGCAACAATGTGTTGGAATACGTAGGCTTCCTGAAAATTTTAGCTAAATAGCCTTTACGTACAGTGTCCCTTACCAATTTTACATCTAAATAACTGATAGTGTCCTCTTTGTATGTGTGTGTGAATCTTAAGAAAGAAGTACTGTTGTTTAATGCCTCCACAAAGCTACATGCGTCATCTGCACTCCCTTGAAACATGATGAAAATATCATCCAAAAACCTATTGTAAAGCTTTACTTTCTTGTGGATGTCTTTACTAAATATGTGTTCCGTGTTCCCACTGTGCTAGAACTAAATTAGCATAACTTGCTCCATATGGGGAACCCATCGCTACCCCTACCACTTGCTTGTAGATGTTGCCATTGAAACTGACGTAGTTGCTGTTCAAAATCACATCCAGTAATTCTTGAATCAAATGTATTTCATCACTCTCTGCCCCATAAGAAATAAGTTTCTTAGCGATATATTCTAACCCTATGTCGTGTGGGATGGAGAAATAAAGGTCCACCACGTCTATTGTTAAGAAAAAAATGTTGTCGTGGAATACAAAGTTTTCTAAATTTTTCAAAAAAGCCCAAGAGTCTTTGCATATCTGTTCCTCCCTCACTACATATTTCTTTAATAAGTCATCCACAAACTTAGAGCATGCATACGTTATAGAAGACCTTGCATTCACCAAAGCCCTCATAGGAGAGTTTTCAATGTTTTTATGTAGTTTAGGTAAACCAAACAAATTGGGTGTTCTTGGCTTCAAAATCACAAGGTAATTATAAACGTCAACACTGATCAACCCTTCTATCAACAAATCCCTATGGAAGGAAAAGATTCTTTTCTAAGCAATATTCATTTCATTAAGGCTGGACCTCACGTAGATCTTACTATCTAGCACGTCAAACATTCTGTTGTCATAGTCATCATTGCCCATGATCACCAAACCTCCACCTTTGTCCGGTTTCAAAAACCGGACGAGTAAGGCTTTGACCAATCTCAAAGCTTCAGCTTCATCCTCAGCTATGTCCTTAATAACATTTTTTCTAGCACTCATATGTAGAGACCTCACACATGTGCTCGAACAAAGATAGAGTGGGGCACATGGGTGGGTTGTAAGTACTAGCCACTTTTAAAGGGTCAATGATGTAACCCATACCTCCACAAATTACAGACAAGTTCAATTTTCGAATATATAATTTCAAATCAAACAAAACCCCTGGGAAGTCAAAATGCTTCTTGGGTACGAAAGTCAAACCCTTACTGAAAAGTTCACACAACTCCTGGCAAATGGTGTAACTTTAGAAAGTGTACACCTTGAAGTCACCACTATCATTCAACAAAATGACAGGTGCGTTAGTTATCTGTTGTACTTGTGATTCTCCTTTGTGCCCCTCGTGTTGCATCTCCGTGGGTGGTTCTGGCCCCTGTTGGAAAAAGAATCATTAATTTTGTTACTGTTGTAGTGGTTGTCGCCAACCGCATTGGTGACAGGATGCTTGTCAGCAATGTTGTTCCTCCAGCTGCCCTCAAACAGATCTAGATCACTGACTCCTGGTCCTACCCTCACGGGTACCTCAGGATCATTCCCATTGACCGTGTTCACAACATTTGTACATTGTGCAAGGGCATGACCAAATATACCCTTACCTTAAGAGGGTGGTGGTTTTGGGTATGCAACCCCATTCTTATAGTCACTGATGTCCCTTCTCAGTTTCTTGAGTTTCACTTCTGTGTTCTTGATTAATTGTTGGTCAATAGAAGAAAACACCCTTTTATAATCATAATGGTACCTTATGAACTCAGGGTGTGTTTTAATGTCATTATTTAAAACTGTGATTTCATTAGTTAAAGTCTCAATAGAAATAGAATAATGTTTGCACATCATGTCCATTAATTCAGTACCATGCTTGTCAAACAACATTAAAAGTTCATTGTAAAATACTGTCCTCGCCTCTAATCCCGAAGGGTATTGCCAGGATCGCAAACCTTTCGGTACTACACCCTGTTTCTTACACTCACCAAAATAATTTACTTCCAATTGTAACTTTTTTAGTTTTAACATTTTCTGATCAATCTCTTTTAACTTAAGAGATAAAGACTCACCTCCTCCAGCCGAGCGTTCACTAATGACATCTTTGCAGTTAAATCCAAAAGCAGGTTGTGTTTTTAACCATTCTGCAACATTAGGGAGCCCTATAAGCCCCGAGGAGGACTCGGTTGTTGAGTTTAAATGGATAGGGCCTTCGCCACTGCCTCTGTTTACAGGCGAGCTGTGTTTGACAGCAAAATTCATTCCATCAGTTCCGACTTTGCTAACAGCACTGTTAGATAAAGCCAAACACTCAGATGTTTGCTTTCCTGTAATAGAACCTGCTGTGACCTTTGGTCTTACTGCAGCACTAGGTTGCGATAAATTGTTCACTCTCGTGGACAAATACTCAAGCTTTTCATTCATTAACTGTAACAGTTGTGTGAGTCTAGTTGTTTCACTCACACCAGAACCAGGTAGCAATGATGGCTGAGAAGTAAGCTCAACAGAGGAATCCAAACCATTGTCGGTAGCCATGAAATAGAAACGCTTGAAAATAACTGGAACAACAAACTCTCCAAAACGAAAAAACAACACAGGCTCCGATTTGGCTAGAATAAATTCAAAAAAGTTTAATGTGAAGCGTTTTTCATCTTCCACCTATGGAAGACTTCATCAGACAAAAGAAAAAAACTTCATACACAGTTTTAAAAGGAAAAAGGCGCCAAAGCAAAGCACAGTAATTGGATACAGCCACCATACAATTAACTAATTAAATACTAAGTTAAATAATTAAAAGTGTTCTGCATCAAAAATCTTTTTGACTTGTATTTTGAAGTTGAGAAGTATATTGAGGTGACACACAGTATTTCATTTCATGTTAGCAAAAGGTAGCAACTGTTGTAGTTTATTCCTGTTTTTCGTCTCGAGTTCCTTTGCACATTTTTATAGTCTAGTACTAAAAATTTTTTTTTTAATTTTTCAAAATTTTTAGAACACAGATCCTCTAAGGTCTTAGAACACAGTTTACTGTATGTATTTGTACTTTTAGGTGTTTGACACCCTGTCCATAGTTATTGACATTTTTGCTTCAGGCACTGTCACCTCTTGATGTTGTGAGCAGTAGTCTGTTATATTTGTACTCATTTTATACTTATTACATTCTTTTTTTCTTCTTTTACACTCCAAGCATATATTTAAAATTATGTTTTCCTACATTTATGCTTTTCATTCAGTATTTCTGTTCTTTATGTTAGACTACAGTTTTGCATTTTGTTTTTTTCTAAAATGAAAGTTTTAAACAGAAGTTTTAAATGAATGACTATTTTGCTGACATGAGCTTTTTTAACACAAGAAAACGTTTTTTGATGCAGAAAACTTAATTATTTAACTTAGTATTAGTTTAACTGAATGGCAGCTGAATCCAATTACTGTGCTTTGCTTTGGCGCCTTTAAAACTGTATATGAAGTTTTTTTTCTTTTGTCTAATGAAGTCTTCCAAAGGTGGAAGACGAAAAGCACTTCACATTAAACTTTTTTGGAGTTATTCTAGCTAGATCAGAGCCTGTTTTGTTGTCTGCACATTGAGTCCGGAGACATGGAATTTCATTCAGTTTTTGCAATTGTGTGATTTCTGAATGATAATAAAAGTTTACTTTGACTTTTTTGACTTTTTTCAAATATCCTCCTAATCAACATTAGAATTTTATTGATGAATGCAGATGCTTCCATTGTCCTGCTCATAAAATCCCAGCTTCTTCTGTCGAATGCTTTCTCTGCATCAAGACCCAATAACAGTGGTATTTTCTTACATTCTGCTTCTCTATGGATCATCATTGTTCTGTTAGTCACTAGATAATGGATGACTCGGAGTAAACCGCTTCTCCAGCAAAACAGTGTAGATAAAAGGATAAAATAACAGAACGGAGAAGCGGAACACAGCAGAAAGCAGCCAAATGTCCTTGTAGTAAAATCTACAGTGCAGGATACAAACGCAGCAGTACTCCAAAAACGATTGAAAGCTTTATTAATGAATGAGTGAGCGCTTTCACCTATATCAGGCTTCTTCAGACTCAAGACAAATTGCATTAAACAAATAATGATATATATACCATAAAACTGGCGGGAAAAGCAATCAAGCACTCCAATTAATTCTCACTTAACTGTCAATATTAATGTGTTCAAATACAATAATTAACATAACAAAATAACATAGAAAGCACACAGTGCAGAAATATACAAAATCAAAGTCCTCAAGAACTATTTAAAATCATCTATTAAAAAATATATCAAATGTATATATAAAAAATATATATATATATTTATATACTGAGCTAACAACAACAAAAATAATGATAGATAAAAATAGTAATAGATAAACAACTACCCCAGCTTAGCAAAGTATAATAATATGATAATATGTGATGTGATAATGTATAAGTAGTGATGTTACATTTGATATATGCATAATACATCCCAATAGAGCATTCATATATAAACTGTTATGTGTAAACAGTTATGTATAAACTTTTAGTCTCCTCATTTTTAAAAATGGTTTGACAGATAACTTCATATTCAGTCCAGGGGGATTATCTGATCTGAATCTCATGATCCAGAAATTCTCTCTCCCCTCTGTATGCGTCCTTATATCTCCTCCCCTGCTACTAACATAGACTGTCTCTAGAATCCTAAAGTTAAATACATGTAAGGGGCCACACTCAAGTACATGTCTAGCTAAGGCATTGCTATTGTGTTCCAACCTTATGTTGTAAAGATGTTCTCTTATACGATCCCTAAAGGTCCTGTTGGTCTTGCCAACATAAAAGGAATGACAGATGGAACAGCAAGCAAGATAAACTATGTGAGTGGACATACAATTCCCATGGGCTTTTAGAAAATATGAATGGTTGGTGACTGGATGTATAAAAATGAGATCAGTGTTAATGTAATTGCAAAAATTGCAGTGTCCACAGCTGTGTGTCCCACAGGATGGTACAGAGGATGATAGACCCATAGATGCCCTGTCACATAGCAATCTTTTAAGATTTTTCTTATTCCTAAATCTGAATGTTGGGGTATCACCCACAATATTTTTAATATGGGGATCTGCCATAAGTACCTTCCAATGATCTCTAACTACATCCTGAATATCATGGACATCAGTAGTGTAAAAAATAGAGAAGGGCGTCTTTTGTGATACTGTTTGTTTGGTTGATGTTGATGAATTGATATCAATGTCAATATATTGCTCCGAGAAATATGGAGCAGCAGTATCCAATCTAAGGTCTGATATGGCATCAGTGCCTTTATCTATATCTTGTATTGTATAACCTCGATGTAGTAATCTCTGTTGCAAAGTTCTCATATCCTGATCAAACCCAGAATCACTAGGATTATACCTAGAAGCCCTAGTGGCCTGTCCTTTGATAATGTTACGAAAAACATAAGGGGGGTGCATGCTTAAGCGGTGTAATAAAGTGTTCATGTGACAGGGTTTCCTATATACTCCTGTATTAATCATCCCTCCAGGTAATTTCTCAATGAAAATATCTAAGAAAGGAATCTTGGTGGTTGATGTTTCATAACTAAAGCTCAAATATGTAGTAGATGTGTTAATAGTGTGGATGAAATTCAACAAATCATGATAGTCACCTTTCCATAAAAGAAATAAATCATCCACAAAACGCCTATAGAATGAAACGTGTTCAACAAAGGTTGGTAAACAAAACATGTATTCATATTCCCACTCTGCCATGAACAGATTGGCGTAGCTATTGGCACAAGAAGTGCCCATAGCTACGCCATCTTTCTGTAAAAAGCATCTCTCTTCAAAATAAAAGATGTTATTAGAGAGTACAAGATGTAATAATGAGGACAATAAACTGATTATAGAATCACTGTAGGTGGACTCACGTGTTAAATGGCGTCTGACCATATCTATACCAACTTGATTAGGTATAACAGTAAATAAAGATTTAACATCCATGGTAACAAAGATGTAATCAGTATCTATAGGTTGTTCTCTCAAATATTGGTAAAGGTCTAACAAAAACTGTTGTGTATCCTTTAGAGTATGAATATTTTTGTCAACAATAGGTCTAAGATTGTTTTCTATGAAGATGGATACTGGTTCTGTCGCCCATCCCCTACCTGCCACTATCGGTCTCAAAAGACGCCCTTCTCTATTTTTTACACTACTGATGTCCATGATATTCAGGATGTAGTTAGAGATCATTGGAAGGTACTTATGGCAGATCCCCATATTAAAAATATTGTGGGTGATACCCCAACATTCAGATTTAGGAATAAGAAAAATCTTAAAAGATTGCTATGTGACAGGGCATCTATGGGTCTATCATCCTCTGTACCATCCTGTGGGACACACAGCTGTGGACACTGCAATTTTTGCAATTACATTAACACTGATCTCATTTTTATACATCCAGTCACCAACCATTCATATTTTCTAAAAGCCCATGGGAATTGTATGTCCACTCACATAGTTTATCTTGCTTGCTGTTCCATCTGTCGTTCCTTTTATGTTGGCAAGACCAACAGGACCTTTAGGGATCGTATAAGAGAACATCTTTACAGCATAAGGTTGGAACACAATAGCAATGCCTTAGCTAGACATGTACTTGAGTGTGGCCCCTTACATGTATTTAACTTTAGGATTCTAGAGACAGTCTATGTTAGTAGCAGGGGAGGAGATATAAGGACGCATACAGAGGGGAGAGAGAATTTCTGGATCATGAGATTCAGATCAGATAATCCCCCTGGACTGAATATGAAGTTATCTGTCAAACCATTTTTAAAAATGAGGAGACTAAAAGTTTATACATAACTGTTTACACATAACAGTTTATATATGAATGCTCTATTGGGATGTATTATGCATATATCAAATGTAACATCACTACTTATACATTATCACATCACATATTATCATATTATTATACTTTGCTAAGCTGGGGTAGTTGTTTATCTATTACTATTTTTATCTATCATTTTTGTTGTTGTTAGCTCAGTATATAAATATATATATATATACATTTGATATATTTTTTAATAGATGATTTTAAATAGTTCTTGAGGACTTTGCATTTTGTATATTTCTGCACTGTGTGCTTTCTATGTTATTTTGTTATGTTAATTATTATATTTGAACACATTAATATTGACAGTTAAGTGAGAATTAATTGGAGTGCTTGATTGCTTTTCCCGCCAGTTTTATGGTATATATATCATTATTTGTTTAATGCAATTTGTCTTGAGTCTGAAGAAGCCTGATATAGGTGAAAGTGCTCACTCATTCATTAATAAAGCTTTTAATCGTTTTTGGAGTACTGCTGCGTTTGTATCCTGCACTGTAGATTTTACTACAAGGACATTTGGCTGCTTTCTGCTGTGTTCCGCTTCTCCGTTCTGTTATTTTATCCTTTTATTGTTCTGTTAGTGCTGTCAAATGTTTGTCTCCACTCCCCAAAACCACAATATGATCCATATATATCAATTATATCAATTCTGGCATCGCCTTTGCCATTTTTTAGACATTACAGACAAACACTTTATAATCATGGTTTAGAATTGAAATGGGCCTACATGAAGCTGGATCTGATCGGTCTTTACCATTTTTAGTTATTATAGCCACCACTTTCTTCCAGGATATTGGTGCTTCTCCTTTTAAAATATAGTTAAAGAAAACCTTCCAGATCTTTCAGTTTTTTTTTTCATCCTAGCTTCCAACCTCCACAGGAATACCATCTAATTCCTGGGGACTTTCCTGCAGATTGTTTTTTTTATCTCATCTCCTCCAATCCTGTTAGTAATTGGGCCTTGGCATATTTAATTCTTCAGTAAACATTTCCATTTGTACCTTTTCTTGATTTCCGTATTTCTCTGCTTTATACAGGTTTTCATGAAATTTCTGAAATACTTCTAGTACCTCTATAGGATCTCTGATTATCTTCCTTATCATAGGCTCCCTAACTTGGCAATAACCCTTAAGTCGTTGTGCTAAAAAAATTTGTGCTCTTAAGTTATCAAAAAGCAGCTGCTTAACAGCAATCTTACTAAACTCATACACATTATGGAGGTAATTCCTTGTGTTCTGTTTAGCATTATCCAACAGCTCCTCTTCTTGTTTCTCGTTCTGTGAGATTCCCCCTATTTTTTGTCAGCCCTTCCAAATAATTCTTGTTACTTCTTAACCATATTTCTCTTTCATTTCCACCTTATTTTTAAACTCCACTTCAATTTTATCCTACTCTCTAGCTATATTTTCAGAAAAAATGTCTATCTTCTCTCATAACCCCCAAATAATTTCCGCTACCCAGTCCTTAAATTTCTCTCTTTTTAACAGATAGGTGGGAAAGCACCAGTGTCTCTTTTTATTTCATTAACCTGCATTTCTATTTCTGTTATTATTGGTGCATGATCAGAAACAGTTATTGGATGCATATCAAAACTTACAATTAAATGCACATGTTCCTGTGAAATATAATTTGTCTAGTCTATCCCAGTTTTTGTACATTGAGGAATAATATGTAAATTCACTCTGAACTCCTAGTACTGAATTCACATCTTCCATACCAAATATTTTCATACATTTTCCTCTTTTGTTATTTCCCTTCTGGGCCCCTCATATGCATCTTTACTGCATCAAATTCCAATCCCCAACTAGACGTAATATTCCCTGCTGAAAGCTGATTATTTCTCCCTGAATTTTCTTAAGCTCCATTATAGCAGTTTTAGGTGGAATATAAATGAATGCCATTGTAATATTCTTCCCCTATCAGCAGCCCCTTTATACTACAAATCTACCATTATTCCTTCTCTATCACTATTGGCGCTCCTTTTGCAATTAATGTAAGTACTCCCCCTTTGTCTTTGTCCCAGATATTAGGCTGAAAAACCATCATGAAATCTTTTCGTTATGAAACTTACATGCTCAGCTCTTTCCAAATGAGTTTCCTGTAGCATAGCTATTTGAACTCATTTTTTAAGACAGGTAACCACTCTTTTTTTAAATTTTTTTTTTGTATATAGCTGTGAGATAAATTACATTCAAATAGAAAGTGTTATCTCCACCTGTTACGTGTAACAGATTTTTTTAAATGTCTAGTTTCAGCTTTTGTGTTACATGCATACAATAATGTTTGGCAGGTTGATTTTTAATGCAGTAAGCTGATCTTTAATACTGTTTCTTGTCATATCCATTTGAACCTATGTCAGAACTTACAATTGTTTGTTTTAGTGAAAACCCAAAAACAATAAACACACCCATAAACCCTATTAACTGAATACTAACATATAAACTATGCACATCTTTAAATACTGAAGTTTAACCTTCCTAACAGGAACAATTGGCCCAGACTGACAGCCATGCTCACATATCTGGATTAACCTATAAGGAAGGTTATCCATGAAAACACATGGTATAGCCTGTGCTTCTACTTCCATTAAGTGCTGTATATTTCTGTCTCGTCTTTAGTCCTCTCCCAGATTCGAAATACACTTGAATGCTGTCAGAAAACATTACTTCCTAGACATTGAAGGAAAGTAACTGAAAAAGTATTCTGTTTTTATTGCCTCTTATCAAAATTGTATCCATAGAGACATCAGAACCAGGCACATAGTTACCTCTACTACAATCATTTATTTATTTACTAGAGGAACTTTTATTATTATATTATATTATTATTATTATATTCATTGTTCTTTTTTGTTTCCCTTTAAAATTTGTAAGAATATCAAGCCAAGGGCCTTAATCCAGTCATTCCCCTATGGAAAAGTAAGAAAATGCAGATCTATTTTTCTTGCATCATGCTATTTTGTCCATACCTTTTCTCTTTTTTTACACTGCAGTACCCACATTGCTTAAAACTGAACAAGGAGAAAGAAAGTAGAAAAAAAACAGGGGCACCTGTTTATTATCCATATTACACTCGAAAAATAACTGAGAAAGCTTTACTTTATAGCATGCAGGTTATGTCATACATTATAAAATACTACTGTAGAGCAAAATTTTATTTTAGTTACAGTTAACTCTTTTGTTCCTCTTCCCCTCTCCTAAATGTTCTTCCAAACATTAATCACATGAAGTAGGGCATATGCTTTGTAGTCCCAAGACGTTTAACAAAGTTAAAAGTTCAATATTTCCAGGTTTTCTGGTTCTGTCATGTTCCATGAATACAATTAATGCTCTGTAGTCACACATTTGTCAATTTCCAAGTTGTTGGTTTTCTTCCTGTTGATCTCCAGCTCCCAAATCTAGTGGCTGCTTCCTTTCCAATGCACTCCCAGTTCAACTAGTAAACTCTTGCACATTTTTTTCTGTCTCTCAATGGGCTTTATTATCAGAACATGAAGTAGAATCTCCCTTTTCATAGCTCTTTTTTTTTTGTTGGACACACTTTTGAATTTCCTCCTTAGCATGTTCTGCATAAATAATGATTTTGACCCACCAGGAAAGAGTATTCTGAAAATAGCTAGATACCACAGCTTGAATCTCACACATTTGCTTCTCAGCATTCCCTGCTTAGTGGAATTAATTTACTGTTTTGTCTGGTGTAAAGTGACTACTCACTTTCCACAAACACTCTACTGTCTCCCATTTCTAGTACTTTGTCCTTCTGCCACAGTTTTGTCAGAATCAACTATTTCTGCTTGTAAGATTGCATCTTTACTATTAAAGGCCTGGGTTACTTTCTTATGGCCAGATTTGGAGCATACACACAATGTGCCCTTTCAATTAACAACTCCTGCTGTGGAATACCAGTCCAGTTGCTTATTTATGCTTTAATAAAATTAACACGCTATGTTCCTTCCAGCTTCTTTGGTATAGCAGAAAATCTTAGATTTTCCCTACATGCTCTCTCCCCTAATTCTATTATTTGTGAAGCATCTCCTCTTGAGCAGTCTCATACTCTGCCAGACCTTTCTTCATTTCAACCTCTGATTTATTTGCAATTTTATCACCCCATTTGAATATCTGTTTAAAGGTTCTTCCATTTTTTCCAGCCTTTTGTTATTTGAGTTGATACACTCCTTCATTGTTTCATTTATTTTAATAAACTCTTGAGTAAATTGACTTATTTTTTCCACCAGATTACTGGAAGCTATGTCTTATACCAAAGTCAGAGCTTGCACTGCTTTTTGCTGAACAGTTGCAGACTTCTTCCCAGTCAATTGTTTCTCCTCACCTTTTGTGATGGATTTTCTTTCAGGTTCTCAGAGTCCTTTTTTGCTGGCATCCAGGCATTGCACTTACTAGCCAGTACTGACATTTTCCCAAAAAGACAAGTTCACTGGCTCTCTTTTGTGCATTTCTGTTTCCATACCGGGAGAGCTAAAATTAAGCTGTTATTCAGTGTGCTGCCACCTTGGAAGCTAAGAATCTGTGTTGTTGAAGAACATCTAGCAAGTGTAGAGTATATTCTCCTTTGGTGGTAAACTTTGGGAAAAGACTGGTAGACTGATAGTTTGATTAGGTGTTGCTTCAAAGACCATATTCAACACCATCTTTGGGAAAGTTGTGGATTTGTTGTCAAAGATACTCTGTCTTTATCTTGTAACCCCCATACCTGGAGTTCCATAAAGCCTGCAACTATGAAATTCTCTTTTTAGATGTGGCAGCCACTAAAAAGGGTATCTTCCAAAATGGGAATTTTAGATTTACCATAGATGCTGGCTCAAATGGAGCTTTTGTCAAAGCCTGAAGCATGACCATAATATCCCATGGTGGAACCAGATCCCTGATTGGGGGGTCATAACAGAAAGGTTCCTTCCAGAAAATCCTTGGAAATCTTTAGGGAAGCAATAAGTTTTTTTTTCTCCCCTATATGAAAATCATAAAATCATTGCAAACTGTACCTTGATGGTGGAGAAGCTAGATCCCTTCAGAATCAACTCTGTCAAAAGGCTAAAACTGATGGAAGAGGGGCTGAAAAGGGTCCAGACCTTTGGAGGAAGTCCACATGGTAAATCTTTTCCATTTACTGAGATAAACTTTCCTGGTATTGAGATTTTGTGAACAGGATAAGATTTGAATAACTGAGGCAGAGTGCCACACATTCCTGGCTACTGTTATGATTGGAGAAACCATGCAGTTAACTTGGCTGTATTCAGACTCCAGTGAGGCTGACCAGAAGGGTGATGGAGACTCACACAATGCGAGTGTACTAGATGATGCCAGAGAAATGGGAACAGGGGCCAAAAGAAGGAAATGAGGATTACTTTGGCCTTGCACCTTATGGCTTTCTGAAGAAACTTTCTAATCAAGGGAAGCTGAGGAAAAGCATAAAAAAGCCCAGGGGGCCAAATGTGGACTAGAGCATCCCTTGGTGCTTGGCCCTGTGGAGAGATCAGGACAAAGTAACTGCAGCATTTGTTGTTTATGTACAAAGCAAGAAAAACTACAGCAAGGTTGGCCCAGTGACTGGAAATCTGTGTTGCCACTGACTGGTTGAGGGACCATTCGTAACATGTAAGGATGGACTTGCACAGTTTGTCTGCCTAAACATTGTAGATCCCCAGGATGTGCATTGCGCATTGTGATTAGAAAGCAACAGGAAGAGCTCAACCATTGCTATATTCTTACAGTTTTGCGGCACAGTGGATATGATCAAGTTCCCCCCATTTGTTGATATACCAGACTACAGCCTTGCCATCCATCTGAATGGAAATCCCAACCCCCTGGTAGGGAGTCCTGAAAGCCCTTCAATGCAAGGAGGACTGCTGTCAGTTCTGAGACTTTGATTTGAAGACTGGCCTCTGTCATCAACCAAGAATCTTGGACAGTCTTCCCTTTGAAATGCCACACTACCACCCCAGAAGGGAAATGCCTCTGGTTACAGTTGCTATCTGGGGTGATGGAGAAAATAATCTATCCCATGGTACTATGTAGGAGGTCAAGCATCAACTGAAGTATTCCCTGAAAACAGGTGTGAGGCAGATGGGTGCATAAAGGGGGAGTACAAAGGAGACATTAGGGACCATTGAAAAGAAAGAGTGCACTGCAGGACTCTCATGTAGTACCTTGCTTGTTTAACTACAATGACTGAAGAAGCCATCAAACCCAACATCCAGAGGACAAGTCTTGTGGAACAAGGATGGTGAAGGATCTCTGAAGCTACCTGATGGAGGGAGAATATTCTGGAGTGTGGCAGTTTGGCTATTCAAGAAATTGTGTCTAGGTGGCATCTGTTAATACCTATCTGCTGTGTCGGTGTTAGCAGACTCTTGGCAAGATGGACTGTGATTCCTAACTGCGAGGTAATGTGGAGCAAGTCCCTGGATTGAACTAGCAAATCGCAACCTGAGATAATCTTCTCCTAATGCCTTGCATTTGAAAAGCCTGGGGCTGTGGTGACACCAAAGGGAATGCTCTGAAATGAAAGTAATTGGCTCCCAGAAGGAAATGCAGAAATTTCCTGGACTGCTCTACTGTCTTGATACGATAGTATGTTTCCTAGTGATCTATGCAGCACATTCAGTCATCCTTCTTCAGAAGTGACAGAATGGACTGAACCATGACCATCAGTACTTTTGTCGGTTTTATGAACTGACTGAAGTGGCTTAGGTTCAGGATGGGTCTTGGATCCCATTTCCTTCAGGACTAAAAAGAACTTTAAGTACACTACAGATGTTACTGGTCTAGGGGGACCTGCTGGAGGACTTTTTAGCAGCATTTTTTTTTTCTTTTTTTTTTTTTTTTACTTCAGCTGCTGCTAATTACATCTGACTGGGTGAAACATTGGGAATTTTCCTTAAAGAGGGAAAACAGAGGAAAGAGTGTAGCCTCTGATTATTATCCTCTGCACCCATGAATCTCAAGTGGTCTGCCTAGCTTGAGGGTACAAGGATAAGTACCCTCAAAAGTGTCCAGAGTATGTCCATCAGGTAACTGTTCCACACAGCTGGAAAGGTTTCACTGTGAAAGGACCACAAAACCCTAGATTCCGAGATCCTCCTTTGCCTCTTTGGTAACGTCTATTACAACTACTCCCCCTTGGGGTTCTGTCTGCAAGAGGGTCCTAAGCTACTGAGATTTTACGTGGTTTACATGGTATGGGTTCCACCACATCAGGTTCCTTCCATGCCCACTGAGAAACAAGGTCCGGTCGAATATGACAGCCCACAGGTTGATTTGGATGAAAACAGGCAACATCATATCAGTTATTACTTGCCTTTTTAATCAAATTCATTCTGCAACACTTCAGTTTTAAAAAATAAATTATGTATTTAATGAGGACTCCAGTACCTCACCTTTACATCCTGCAGGAAGGGTCAAGCCATAAACCTGACATGGCTCCTAATAGTACTTGCAGGTGCTGCAGATCTGATGGAAGCATCCAGTGCAATGTAAACTCAATTTGCTTTGTCAGAGCTTACGTTATCTTTAGTGGGTAATAGTTTCAAAACCTTTTTCTCAGTGACTGAGACAAGTATGAGGCCTTCTTGCTATTCCAATAAGCATTTATCAATATCAAATGTTTTTGCACTTGCGATGAACCGCCTCAAATTGTAGGAGAATGGGGGGGACAGTATGAAGTAGCAGACAACCTAAGCGCAGGATATGCAAATTAGCTAAAATTAAAGTTATACACATCATAAAATCTGATCAATGCATGCAGAAGAAGATTCTGTTGTACTTCTTTAACAATATATTTTTAAATGTGAAACAAAAGTTGAATGCTTAAAGTAAGGTATCTTGCACAAAAAGCTTCCTGATTAATTGTGCAACATTCAGAGCATCAGTTTCCTCATTCACAGTATAGCAGTCAGTGCCCATGTACTCAGTATTTTAGTTTGCTTTTTTCCATGAAATTCTTTGCCTAGAGTGGACTGCACAGCATTAACAACTTCCAGCTGGAATTAGAGGAGATGTACGCATACATGTTATATACACAGCCATAAAAATATACAGGTATATGCCATACTGCATATATATAAATTATATTTTAAAGTACTTACACTTGTCTCACACAGTCCTTCTCCAAATGGCCTGCATCAGCACTGAAAGGACTGTAGTAACATCCACTTTTCCAAGGCACTAATGTTTCTTGTACAAAATGTCTGAATACTTAAGCTTCACATTTTCACCACTTCTGTTTGCAGAAGCAGTGGTCAAAAGTCCATAACTGAAAAGTTTTTTTTTTTTGTGGAGCAAAGCAATCAAAACACTCCACTGCTGCTATAAAGGGAAGTGTGTCCCTCTAATCCTGCTACCAAAATGACTAACTCCATAGTTGTTGCACTGTGAGATAAGAAGAAATACTGCCTTTCTTAAGGGATCAGAATTGTAATTTATCATTTGAATATCTCATTCAGATTTGGATTACATTACAATGGCCTACTCTCCTACCACAGTTTATTACAAATATTCACCACCACTTGAGCACATTAATTTCTACAGAATATATTTTAGGAGCCCCTCCCCCCAAACACACGCCATGTAGAAACACTCCACCAGTAAACGCACAGGCCGAAGTACATTTCACAATGTTGGCATCCTATAACAGATGCAACATAATAATATTTTAATTCTGTTTGTGTTAGTTAACCAAACAGGGCAAAATGATACTGGCAGTGGATGTTTGCAGTGAAAAGCCAATGAGAAAATCTCCATTATACTGAAAGAAAATAACTTTACACGGGTTACACACTGAAATTTACCCATAATACTCTTACAAATAATGTAAACAAAATGCCCATGACTAATAGTTATCATTTATAATACACAATGTTTTACTGGCAATGGCTATTAAACCACCTAAAATTTAGGACAATGAACACTTTACAATGCATCTTTAGATTATAATGACGGAACGGCAGTGTGTTTACTGTTAGGAAAGTCAAGAATCTTAGGCAGTGTTAACATGAGCCAAGATGGTAACGGGTAAGAACAATGATATGGAGAAGAGAGGGAGAAGCACACCTACTCAAAATTATTTTTTTTCATCCATACATCTTTTAAATTGCTTGTCCTCGTGAAAGCCATGGTGGTAACAATCTCAGCATGGCATACATTTCCCTATCCTGGCAACAGTCTCCAGCTCATTCTGTGGGATCCCCAGATATTCCAAACCAAGCTAAGGGTTATAAACCACTTATCATGCACTGCAGTGACTCCCAGGGCTGTCTCCTACTGGACCATGTCTAATATACCTCTCATGGAAGTTAAGGGCCAGCATACTAGATGCCCAAATTACACCTGAAATACATCCTTCCACAATCCAGAGGAGAAGTGGATGTACCTAGAGAGCCTCCAGGACTGCTGTCATGAACAGTGAGCCTACTCACCCTGTGAAGGAACTACACTTTATTCACAAGCTCATGATTTTCTTCACTATTGAAAAAGTATGAGGCCATAAGTGAAACAGGTTCAAAGACTAAATTGGTAACTGAGGGTGTCGTTCTATGACTTAAGCTCTCAAGTCCCCACCAGTGTCTGGTACATCAACCTGTACCCATTCACTAATCAAGTCTCCTAACTGCCTTTATGAGCACTCATGAACAAGATGCCAAGATACTTAAACTCTTCCACTAGAGAATGATGCTCCTCCAAAAGGCAATCCAATCTTTTCTGGAATAAAACATTAGCTTTGATATAGAGGTGTTAATTTTTATTCCAAGTGCTTCAGACTCAGCAGCAAAAAGTGTTCAAGCATCCTGGGGATTATAGTCACTTGATGCAAACTAAATATCTGCAAATAGCACAGATGCTACCCTCAGATCCCTAGGCTGGGCACTCCCAGATCTTGGTTGCACTTTAACAGCATTTGGTAACACTTTTGGATGATAATGGAGAATGCTGGATGCATTCATCTATAAAAATGAATGCAAGTTACACTCAGTCCAGTGTTCTCCATTATCTGCCGTTGTTGAAGTAAAAGAAGTCATGGTTGGCCTAATGGTTAAAATGTTTACCTCACAGACACAGGGTACAAGGCCCACATCTCACCTTTGCAGAAACTGGCTAGGCTTAAAATGGCCTGCAAGGACAGCTAGCCTAGTACTTACCTATGAATCTATAAGTATATAATAATTGATATTAGTTACTGACTATAATCCACCACATTTTTCTCAAAGTCACAGACTAAGAGGGGAAGAGGAATCATTGAAGCCAAACTTGGGGATCTCTGTGTATGTAGGACACTAAACATACAGGTTGTGTGATGCCATACCTCTAAACTTCTTTGCTCAAGAATTCTGAACAAGGCTAAAATAATAAAATTTAAGGTCGAAAACCAGGGACAATTTTTTTAAACAGGCAATAATGGAGACCATAGGACTGAAATAGTGCCTTTGTGATCGTGATTTAAAATATGTTATGAAAGCAGCACAAAAGTGTACAACTACACTTCTGCTGTAACAGTTCAACTGTCATGCAAAGACAGTTTCAGTCCAGTGTTCTCCATGATCTCAAAAGTTTTGTAGTTGTGCTTTTGCTTGGGTTATATAGGTGCACTGACTTTTTCAAGCTATGGTGTGATAAACCTATCTAATTTCTTGTATTCCATGTGTAAGAGCTATTCCTCAGTGAAAACAGTTTAAAATACATACACGACTTTGCTTACAATTTTATCTAAAGTCATGACATATGGGTAGAAGTTATGCTAAAAATTCATCATCTTATTTCGGCTGTTCCCGTTAGGGGTCACCACAGCAGATCATCTCTTTCCATTTCTTCCTGTCCTCTGCATCTTGCTCTGTCACACCAACCACCTGCATGTCCTCTCTCACCACATCCATAAACTTTATCTTAGGCGTTCCTCTTTTCCTGTTACCTGGTAGCTTCATCCTTAGCATCTTTTTCCCAATATACTCAGCATCCCTCCTCAGCACATGTCCAAACCAACATAATCTTGCCTCTCTGGCTTTGTCTCCAAACCTTCCAACCTGGGCTGACCCTCTAATATATTTATTCCTAATCCTGTCCACCCTTGTCACACCCAGTGCAAATCTTAACATCTTTAACTATGCCACATCCAGCTTTGACTCCTGCCTTTTTGTCAGTGCCACTGTCTCCAACCCATATAACATAGCTGGTCTCACTACCCTATTGTAGACTTTCCCTTTCACTCTTACTGGTACTCGTCTGTCACAAATCACTCCTGACAGTCTTCTCCACCCACTCCATCCTGCCTGTACTCTCTTCTTCACTTCTCTTCCACACTCACCATTACTCTGAACTGTTGATCCCAAGTATTTAAACTCAACCACCTTCGCCACCTCTACTCCTTGCATCCTCACCATTCCTCTTATCCTCCCCCTCATTCACACACATATATTCTGCCTTAATCCAGCTGACCTTCATTCCTCTTCTCTCTCAAGCATATCTCCATCTCTCCAGGGTCTCCTCCACCTGTTCCCTACTCTCACTACAGATCACAATGTCATCTGCAAACATCGTAGTCCATGGGGACTCCTGTCTGATCTCGTCTGTCAACCTGTCCATCACCACTGCAAATAAGAAAGGGCTCAGAGCTGATCCTTGATGTAATCCCACCTCCACCTCAAGCGCATCAGTCACTCCCACCGCAGACCTCACCACTGTCACACTACCCTTGTATATATCCTGTACCACTCTTGCATACTTCTCTGACACTCCTGACTTCCTCATACAATACCACAACTCCTCTCTAGGCATCCAGTCATATGCTTTCAATAAGTCTACAAAAACACAATGCAACTCATTCTGACCTTTTCTGTACTTCTCCATCAACACTTTCAGAGCAAACATCGCATCTGTAATGCTCTTTCCCAGCATGAAACCATACTGCTGATCACTAATCATCACGTCCCTTCTTAACCTAGCTTCTACTACTCTTTCCCAAAACTTCATACTGTGACTGATCAATTTAATCCCTCTGTAGTTACTACAGCTCTGCACATCACCCTTATTCTTAAAAATCGGTACCAAAACACTTTCTCCATTCCTCAGGCATCCTCTCACTTTCCAAAATTTCATTAAACAATCTGGTTACAAACTCCACTGCCATTTCACCTAAATACCTCCATGCTTCCACAAGTATGTCATCTGGACCAACAGCCTTTCCATTCATCCTCTTCATAGCTATCCTTACTTCCTCCTTGCTAATCCATTGCACTTCATGATTCACTATCCCCACATCATCCAACCTTCTCTCCCTCTCATTCTCTTCATTCATCAACCCCTCAAAGTACTCTATCCATCTGCTCAATACACACTCCTTGCTTGTAAGTAGGTTTCCCTCATTATCCTTTATCACCTTTACTTGCTGCACATCTTTCCTAGCTCGGTCCCTCTGTCTAGCCAATCAGTACATCTAAAAATTAATTACTGATATTCCACATCCACTACATGTGAAAATCCTTGGCAAGAGTAAAAATGAAAAAAAAAAGTGTGCTACCAGTACAAAAGTATAGAAAGACATATCCTAGTGTCTTCAAATTCTAGTGTCTTCCTACACAGGTACATATACTGTTGAAATATTAAAATGCCTCATCTTCCTCTCTTTCTGTATCTTTTCTTTCTTCTTAATGTTTGGCGTGTGTGTGTGTGTGTGTGTGTGTGTGTAGTGCAATACAGAACAGAGAATCAGGACAGTAACTTTCTCTGCATGTACAGATGCTGCCTAGTGTCACTTGCAAAAGAGACATGGGTGTCAATGGAAATAGAACAGTGGTGGTATAGCAAACTTGAGCATGCATAATGTTATAATGTCCCAGGGTGGTATCAGAATGAAAATGTGCAAAATCAGAGGACTGAGAAGTGCAAAATCTGAGGACTGAGAAGTCAAGTCCCTCACAGTTGTGGGAACTGAATCTCTCCCTCCCTCACTAATTATTTTCTCATGTCATCCATTAATATTTTATGCTTTTGTCTTTGATTTATTTTTCTACATTTTTTACACATTATTCCTAAATTACATCTCCTATGTACACATACGTCAGTGACCATCTCTTCTTTCTTATTTTTGTATCTTCAATTCTTCTTATGACAAAAGGCAAATAATTATATCTAATCTACTATTACTAAACTACACCCAAAGTTGACCATGTTGCTGCAAAACGTACCCGTTTATTTCATAATTATCTGCTTTATTTATCCTCACTTTTTATGTAATGCTGCTAATATTAACAGAGCATTTTGTATAGTACTACTGTAAAATGTTTTCATGGAGCTTTCTAAGTTGTTGTTTGTCTGTCTTTCGGCTTTTCCCGGTAAGGGGTCGCCACAGCGGAACTCCGGTCTGCTAATGATTGGCAGTAGATTTTTACGAAACGCCGAGGTGCCAGCTCGATGCCCAAACTTCAACAAAGGCACGCCCATTTACGCACGCATGTCTTTCAAACGCTACCCAACAGCGGGGAGGACATGCAGACTCCACACAGAAGGCACTCCCAAGCCCTGCAGAGAATTGAACGGGAGAACCTCTTGCTGTGAAGTAACAATGCTACCGCCGTACCACCGTGGCATGTCACCCAAGTATTCTGTATGTTGTACATGTACTACTGTTATTTCAAGCTGAGATTTTTCTCCCCAGGCCTCTGCTGAAAAGGAGCTTGTTTGTCTGGTCGGATTTTCCCAGTAAACAAATGGAAATAAGTATTACACTGTCTCTCACAGAAGCCCACTGTTGTGTTGAGCTACCTTATTTATTTGTATTCATCTCAAAACATCTATGCACAAAATTTCATGAGTTGTCCATTAGTGTAACAAAACACATCATGATATCACAAACAGATGCTCTGGTAAACTTACAGCTACTTAATCCACTCTTTGGGAGGCAGGAAGGAGGTAAATTTGATAACTGCAGAGGCAACAATCAAACGCTATGACTCAGAAGTTAGGGACAGATTCAGAACCTTAGAATGCAGCTTGATAATTGCTGTCCAAGTTATAGCACTGACAAAGAATATGCCAAATGGAACCCTTATTATTAATTAGGGAGTGCAACATGTTGCCAACACAGCCCTGTCTCACTTGGCATGCCAGCATCTCTAGCGACATGATGCTCTGGCAATGAAAAGTTGGGGCTGGCCATCAAAGAAGTAGGGTATACAACAGAGAACAGGATTTTTCTTCTCTATTACAATGAAGGCTGACAAATGAGAATAAGAAGTTATGTACCTACCATAACGTTCCATGTTAGTTGTCTTCATCTCACCTTCTTTCTTGCTGTTTGGGATCGGAGCTGATATTCAGCTACGACTCGGCCATCTTCAATAGCTCGAGAGCTGTTTACTGGCTCGAGGCTACCCCCTTATCCCATGATCCCTAGCAACAGCTACCCAGATCCCATTTGAAATAGCTAATCCCAGACATAATATGAGAGAAACCAGTTAACAAAAAACTGGTTGTTCCATGCATCCTAAAATCTAGAATAGGTTAAGAAGACCAGGGCAGAAGAGTAGCAATAAAGAATACTCAGCCAGTGAAGAAGGACTCCTCTCGATCCACTAGGACGGGGGGATGGAGGGAGGGAGGGAGGCAAGAAAGAAGGCAAGATGAAGACAACTAACATGGAATGTTATGGTAGGTACATAACTTCTTAATGTTAAGTTGTCTATCTCGCCTTCATTTTTGCCATTTGGGACAGCGTCCCTAGCACCTAACATCCTGGGTGGCTCAGTGGAACAGACTCTTCAAAACAGTGGAACCAAAGTTAGCTCTGTACCGGGAGACCATATCCACCTTGTAATGAGAAATAAAGGTATGAGGGTTTGCCCACGTGGCAGCTGCACAGATGGAATCCATGGGCAACCTAGACTGAAAAGCTACGTAGGTGGCTAATGCCCTAGTAGAATGACCTTTCGGTTTAGTTGGTAACTCTTTATTCCGTAACTGGTAAATAAAAGTAATAGTGTGGGACAACCATCTGGATAAGGTCACCTTGGAAACTGGGAGACCTTGTTTGTTTAAGGCATAAGAAAGGAATAACTGGTCTGACTTTCTTATTTCTTTAGTTCTATGTAGGTAAAAATGCAATTGTCTATGAACGTCCAGTTGGTGAAGCTTGTACTTTGCCTTGTTGCTATGATTTGGGAAGAACACAGGGAGATCTATTGATTTAAATTATTTTCTGAGCAGACTTTAGGAAGAAATGAAGGATTAGTCCTTAGAGCAACTCTGTCCTTGTGAAACACCAGGTAGGGAGGACGAACACATAGTGCTTGAAGTTCTGAGACACGCCTAGCTGAAGTGATAGCAACCACAAAGAGTGTCTTCCAAGACAGAAACTTGATGGAGCAGGATGCTGCTGGTTCAAAAGGAGGCACAATTAAGGAAGTTAGGACTAAATTAAGGTCCCAAGGAGGATGGGGATCTCTCACTAGAGGTCTAAGAAGAGATGTTCCTCTCAAAAAAGCTTTACAGATCTTATGAGACATGATGTTAGAATTTGTCAAACCGATATGAAAATTAAAAATGGCCACTAAATGTACCCTAATCGTAGTGGAAGCAGCCCCGGATTGAAAAAGCTGTGCTAGGAATTCCAGAATTTCGTGGACTGGGGCTGAGAAGGGATCCACATTCCTAGACCCTGCCCAACAAGAAAAACGTTTCCATTTGCTAGCATAAGTTTTTCTCATTGTAGACTTATGAGAGGAAACGATAATCTTGTGGACTGCTGGGGAAATGCTGGGAAGCCTGGCTAAGGTTGGAAGTGGAGCAACCAAGCTGTGAGCTGGAGAGTTTGGAGGGACTTGATGCAACCCACCTGATTGATGAATCAGGAGATCTGGAATCGGGTCTAGAGTCCAGGGCTGATCGAGAAGGTAATGATGCAGGAACCTGAACCATATCTGTCAAGGCCAGTACGGGGCAATGAGGATCATTTTGCAACCCAACGATTTTACTTTCTGTACGAGTTTCGGTATCAGGGGAAATGGAGGAAAGGCAAAGAAGTCCCTGAGGCCAATCGTGGACTAGATCGTCTCTGGGTATGTGACCTGAAAGCGGAAGAAGGGAGAAGTAGTTGCTGCATTTGCTGTTGAAAGGGGTGGCAAAAAGATTGCAGCAAGGCTGTCCCCATTTGCGGAAGATAAGATCCGCAACTTCCTGATTCAGAGACCACTCATGAGGCATGAGGATTAGCTCTGCTGAGCTTGTCCGATATGACTTTGGATCTCACAGGGATGTGCGTCGCAATCAGAAAATGTTGGGAGGAAATCGCCCACTGCCAAAGTCTGAGTGCTTCTCAACACAGGGGGTAGGATCTGGTTTTGCCCTGCTTGTTGATGTACCACACCACTGACATGTTGTCTGTTTGAATTGCAATGGTCCTGGAAGGAAGAGAGTCTTGAAGGGCTTGCAACGCTAGGAACATGGCTCACATTTCTAGGACATTTATGTGCAGATGGTACTCTTGAGGTGCCAAGTGCCTTGGACTGTCCTGCCCAGATAATGCCCCCCCACCCATCAGGGAGGTGTCTGTAGTCACTGTGGCTACCGGAGGGGGCTGTATGAAAGGTCTGCCCCGAGTCACTAGTGGGGGGATCATCCACCAAGAAAGGTGCCTTTTGCATGCCTCTGTGATCAGGATCATGTGAGACATGGGTAGCTCCTGGAAAGACCACTGCATATAAAGAAGCCACTGAAGAATTCTCATGTGGAAACGCGCTAATGGAAGTAGAAGAATGGCAGCTGCCATGCAGCCCAGCGTTTGAAGGACATATTTGACTTGGACCCTTTTGCTCTGCATTAGGATTTGCACCTGTTGACGAATTGTGGATACTCCTTCCAGTGGTAACCTTGCAAACATTTCCCTTGTGTTTAATTCTGCTCCTATGTAAGTGATAGATTGACAGGGCAACAAGGCAGATTTTTCAAAATGTATTGTAATACCTAGCTGGGTGCAAGATGTGATTGTATAATCCCGTGCTTGTAAGAGTTGATGCCTGGTGGTAGCAGTGAGGAGCCAGTCGTCTAGATATGGAAACACCTGGAATCCTTGAAGTCTCAGGTGAGCCGTGACCACTGCCATACATTTGATGAACACCCTGGGGGCTGTGGTGAGACCAAAGGGCAGAGCTCTGAACTGGTAATGACTGGCCTCCACCCGAAAGCGAAGAAATCTCCTGGAGCATCTGTCCATCTTGATATGGTAGTACTCATCCTGAAGATCTATCGAGCACATCCAATTGTCCTGATCCAGGAAGAGTAGAATGGACTGTAGCGTGACCATCTGAAACTTTGTTCTTTGTTTAGATTTGTTTAGTCTGCTGAGATCCAGAATCGGTCTCCAGTCCCTTGTCTTTTTTGGCACCAAAAAGAACCTAGAGTAAGTTCCGGATCCGTGCTTGTCTGCGGGGACTTCCTGAATGGCTCTTTTTTCTAGCAGTTTTGAAACTTCTATTACTGCTTGCTCCTTCAGATTGGGTGGAACATCTGGAAGGGCCTTCTTTGACTGTAAGGGGGATTGATGGAAGGGAATTTTGTAACCTCCGGATATAATGGACAGTACCCATCTGTCTCTTGTTAAATTTTGCCAGGCTTTTGGGTACAGCAAAAGTCTTCCCCCGACTGCCTCCAGAGGTGAGCAGCCGGGCAACCCTTCAGGGATGCTGGAAGGGCTTGTCAGAGAAGGATTCTCTGTTGCCCTGGTTCTGCGGACCCACTCTGCCATGAGGGTGGCGTCTATTATTGTTGTTTCCTCTTCTGCCTCTGGAGGAAAAATCACTACGTGTGTCAGGCAAGACTCCCTGAGATTTGCGGAACCACATCTTCCCACTCTTCTGACCCTTGGGGTAAGGTCTAGAGGGAGTGGAAATACGGACTCCCACGGCAGAGAGAGTCTTGCCTTCTTGCTCACACGTAGTCAACGTGTCTTTCACCTGTGGCCCAAAGAGAAAGGAGCCATCAAAGGGGGTATTGGTGAAGGATGCTTGAAAGGGTTCCGCAAAAGTGACACAGCCGCATCCAAGCATGCCTCCTGAGGGCCACACCCGTGCCCGTGGCTCTACTCGCTCCATCGGCTGCATAGAAAATGAGCCTCTGGAGGAGTTAACTACAGAATTAAGAGTGGCTAGCTGGGAAGCTACTTTGGCTTGTACTCCCTCAGCTGCAGGATCTTGAAGGGTATCTCCAAGCTCTTTAAGGAGATCCCTTTGAAGGCGAGTAAAATGACATAGATAGTTCAGGGACCTCATGGAGAAGGTCGCTGAAGCAAACATTCGCTTTCCGTACCTGTCCATCATCCTAGACTCCTTGTTAAGGGGATGAACAGATGAAGAGGTCTCTGCTAACTCTTTTTTGGTGGCTGCTGCTACCACCATGGCATCAACAGGCACACCTTTAGAAAGGAATTGCTTATCCTGGGGGGCTGTAATAAATTTACCAGGTCTCCTCGGAGTTGGTTCCACTGTGCCCGGAACTGACCAAGCCTTTCGAGCCACTACAGACATAAGTGGGTCGAAAGGAGGAGAAACCCAGGAGGTGGAAGGTCGGGAACCAAAAGAGTCCTGGAATACAGACATCCTCGGTAGGGGCTAGGGGATTCCAGTTTTCCCTTTGCCTAAGCATTTCCAGGATGTCCGAAAAGGAAATATCTTCAGAGGGGGATCTTGGGGACCCTTCCGATTCATCTAAGTCTGTATCAGAAGTGACAGACTCAGGGGAGTCAATTTGCTTCCTCTTGCACTTCTTCCAAGGGAGCTCCTCTGAGTGATCAGGGGAGGCCTCAGAAGAAGAGGAAACACCCAATGGGGTGTCCTGGGGCATCGGTTCCTTACGCTTGGGGTCTGGAGGAGGAGCAGAGGTTGGCACAGACACTATGGGGTATGGAGTTGGTGGGGCTGGTAGTGGAGCTGTCTCGGGGGACAGCACACTCTGCATGACCTCAAAGACGTCCTTGCCTCAAGGAAGAGAAAGCTCCAGTTCCGAAGAAATAGAAATCTTTCTCCATGATGAGGGGGACAGCTCCGAGGCCGATGTTGGAGCCAAGCTCACCTGCGCCGATGCTCCGAGAGGGAGAATGGGGTCGGACAAGGGTCCAATGCCACTCGCCCCCTCGGAGCCAACAAGGGAGCCCTGGCGTCCATATTCCTCGATCGAAGGAACTATCGAGGTAATCGGAACCGAAGGAGAGATGGTGATCGGAGCCGATGGTTCCACTACTTGAACCCCAATGAACTTCGGCTCCGAACTCAATGGAGTCAGAGGAGGAACAGAAAAGGAGGTGGATGGAGCAGATACCTGTTGAGGAGGGCTAGACAATAATTTTGCTAGTGCCCATGATTTAAGCAACCTACTTACTACTCTCTCCACATCTTGATACGACAGCCTAGAGGATCGAGAAGAGTGTGATGAATGGTGGCTACGTCCACTTTGCAATAATGGAGACCGAGGAGCCGAATGAACTGACTCTAATGAAGGAGACCTCAGCCTCTTATAGCTCCGAAACATCCAATGGAGCCGACGGAGGGGTTTGTCTTGTCGGTGCCAGCCAGAACCGACATACTCGGCAAATCCTGTACAGGAGTCGGCTCCGAAGGTGGAGCCGACGGTTTAGTGGATTTTGGGGATTTCATTGGGTGGGAACTCTTTGCTGCTGAATCCTGAGTCTTTAACAGACCCCTAAGGATCAATTTGTTCTTACGCTCCTGCAGGACTCTTGGACTAAAGGCATGGCAAATAGAACAAGAGTCCTGCAGGTGAACAGTGCCCAAACAATAAACACAGCTAGTGTGCCTATCTGTCAGAGACATTTTCTGACAGCATGAGTCACACTTTTTAAAGCCAGATACTTTAACTTCCTTAGACGTGACCCAGCTACAAAAAAAAAAAAAACTAAGTGCCACAAGGTAAACACAGACAGACAAATAAGTACTATTCTAAAGAAGATACACCTATAAATATACAATCTCTGTCTTTTTTTTTTTTTTTTTTTTTTTTTAAGGATAGCAAAACAGGAAAGGAAAGCCTCTAAGTTAAACGACTATCCTAGGGAGAGGGGGAGGGGGGAGAACTCTCTAACTTAAATGAGTTCTAAATAAAAGGGAAACTAAGAAGAACAAAGTACTTCAACAACACGTACAGAATAAAACTAAGAACAGTAAAGTATCTATTAGTTTAAAGGGTCTAAGAGAATATTTTTACACAGAAAATTGAAATATACAAACCTGAGCCAGAATACGACACACCTCGCAGCTGAAGTGGCAAACAAGATCTGGGTAGCTGTCGCTAGGCATCATGGGATAAGGGGTAGCCTCAAGCCAGTAAACAGCTCTCGAGCTATTGAAGATGGCCGAGTCAGAGCTGAGGATCGGCTCCGATCCCAAACAGCAAGAATGAAGGCGAGATAGACAACTTAACATCTGTAAATATCTCAGGCTGCAGACATCAAACAGCAAAATCCCCAAAATGCTGTCCATGCACCAAAGAGCCATTGTCTACAGAAAACTTGGCATGCAGAGCTGAGCAACATGTGTGGCTGAGTGGTGTCAACCGGAGGCAGTACTTCTTTTGCAAATCAGACTTTAGGCTAGCTGGTGGTGCTAAACACAAGCTGCCTGCTCTGAGTAGGAAGCTGTTGGTACTTAGTGTCCATGTATTTGTGAAATCAAATGTGACCACATTTTCTTGCACTTACTTGCAATGCCCCTTTGCAGCTAATAGCAAGCTTTCTTGAATACCACTCAGTGTCAGCATTCACCTGCATACTAAATTATCTTTTGTTTTACTTACTAAATGGACATGGTCAGAATAAGTGTACGCCTGCCTAATCTTTCTCTCTATCCCTCTCTCGTCTTCCCTCTTCCTTTCTCCGTATGAGTGTGTGTATTTAATGCACAATGGATACATTTAAATAAATGAAAAACAACAAACTGCTAAAACAGACAATATCCTTAGATAAAATTACAGGTGTCCAGTACCTGTATATTATACACTGATGTATGTCTGGGAGACTAGATTTATATAGAAAGGTGGGCATGTTTGTTGTCAGAAAGAGCAAAGTTGCTTATATGCATCCTGCTGGTATTACTTTGAACTGGGTGAGAATGTTTTACAAACTCTGGGTGAAATTTCAATGTGGGGTGAAAGGGGCACAACAATTTTCATATTTTTTCATTTTGTCCAGTAGCAGTTTTGCTTTTGTTTGGGTTGTATTTGTGCACAGACAACTGCAAACCTTTGCTGCACAAAGATTTATCATTTCTTTTGTTCTGTTCAAAACAATCTTTTTTCTAGGTGGTATTTGCTTGTTGATTATCAGACCTTCTCTAACTGGATTAGGTGCACTCATTTCCAAGCAGTAGGGGTTAATCAGAAGTGCATGGGCACAAGCCACCTAGGGGCTTTCATTCAGACATCAAAGAGAGTTCTTTGTACACTCTCCAGCATTACAGCTATAAAGCATTCACAATGGTCCTAACCCTCCCACCTGCTTGTGGAGGTTCAACCAAATCAAATCACATTGAAGGCAGACAACACTTCACTATGTAGGTGCATATTCCATGTACTTGAAATGAAAGCAACCACCAGGTGTCTTGGTGAGCTGAACCTCTGACCCTGGCTTTGCATTTGCAACATTGCCCCATCTAACCCTGCTAGCTGCTACAAGAGAATAAGATGCTAATGAAACTTGGGTAGCTAGCCTGGCCAGTAGTCCTGACTTTATCCCACAAGTGCTGTCAGCCAGGTAAAGATATTGGCAGACTCAACTATAATGAGGAAAGCAAATTAAAAACATGGATTTTAACCCAATACCCTTAAGCAGACCACAATATATTACTAGAGCTGCTTGTATGAAAAAAGAGATTTTCACATTTCAGGTATCCATAGCTGCTGCTAAATCCTTATTGAAACTTGCGTAATGCAGGTGCTCTCATCAGCAGTCTTTCATTGTAATTATTGGCTACTGCAGTCAACAAATAGCAAAACTGTTGCCAAATGCCCTTGTATATTCCAGATTCTACTCTACAGAGACACATATGCTCTCCATTTCTGCTTTTGTTTACACATCATATTTTTTAAACTTGTGTGTCCAGTTTAGGTTGGTCTTTCAAAATTTATTTATTGTCTTTTGTTCACTGGGTTAGTCCAACTTGGCCACTGGCCCATTTTCAGTGGAGACCCAAGGAGAAAAGCTCCACACAAAAAGATAGCAATAGCAAAGTAACACTTCCAGTAATAAGAATTGAGAAGCAGTCATGCCAAAAATGGAGGAGTACAAAACACATACATAGTAAGATGAATTACAAAAATACATACATTAATGCAACAGTGTAAATTAACACATGATAAAATTAAGTAGTAAAGGGCAGTTAAGAAAAAGAAAAAGTAAATAAGCACTGTCTTTCGTCTCCACTGAAAAGCTATTAAAACATTTACAACATTAAGTATTGACAAACAGACTGAGAAATTTAAAAATGTAAAGTTCCCTACACAAAACTACAGAGAATTCTTAAAATTTCAGAAAATGTACTTATTAAAAGCCATTGCAATTTTTTAGGAAAGAACCTTATTATTTATAACAGCTGTGACGATCGTGCCCTGGCCCAGCAATCAAGGAGCCTCAATCCTCACCATTAACACCAGGGAGGTTGTCTCATAGAAGAGAGGAAAGGATAACTAATACACACAGTAAAGTACAGTTTCCCTTAAGTGCACACAGAGATCACACTCAGTCTGGGGCTGGTTGCTCCCTTGCTCACCAGGTCCCCAATAAGACTCCCCACTGGCACAGCTATAGGGTCCAGGTCTCAGCCTAACTGGGCAAGCTAAAACCTCCAGTACCCTCTCTGTCCAGCCAGCGCTTCGTATTCCTGCCAAGTAGGTGACACAACACACACACACACACACACTTTGAGATGAGTATTTATACAGCTTCACAGACACTCCTGGGAAAGGCTGACAGATTCTCCAACTGTGCCCCTTTACCCAGACTGTACGGTAGTAATTACTGCCACCACCCAGTTAATAATATCATCTACTAAAAGGCCCTTAAAAGGGTGTCCAATTATTACTGTGCAATATTAATATCCAATGGTAGTATGACTAGCAGTCAAGGCTTACTCTAGAGTGGCCTATTACAATAACCTCTATAAATATTCAATGTATTCTAGAGCTTATCTCTACACAAATCAGCCACAGGTAGAAGGTTTTAAAAATATTTAATAATTAAAACACAAGACAAAACTACTACACCACTGAGATATCTAAGAGTTCAGAGATCACACAGAAACTTAAAATAATACAGGAGGACAAGTCTGATTTCAAAGAAAAATACCTTAATCTTTACTAACTATTCCTACAAGAAATCACAGTGCTAAAACTTACATGTGAGCATAAGGCAGAGTGCTGGTAAGTTGGATGTCCAAGTCAAAATGCCTCCAGTCTCTTCTGAGAAATAGTATTTAAACATTACTAACAAACATGTTTGCTGGGTCCCTCCCCAAATTACATCATTTTTGACACTTAGGTTTTCCCAGCCAAACAAATTGCATTATTTAGTAATCTAACACCTGCACAGAAACTTACAACAATAGAAGACATTTCACATGTATAGTCTAACAAAAACTAGAGCATTAAGCACCTTCCACATCTAAATTCTGGTCATAAACTTTAGCCTTAAAACAATGGGCATGAAACCTTCATCCAGCCACAGTGGAGCCGAATTCTAACATGAAAGGGTCACAACATGCTTCACTGGGCCAGTAGAGTGCAATATTGTCACATATTTTGCAGTTCCACATTTCACAGTATTCTTTACACTCAAGAAACATGCCTGTATTTTACATTTATTATCAAGAAAACATGCCTGTATTTTACATTTATTTATACAGTTGATAGAATTATGTATCAAATTCTATTTGACTAGGCTGGCAGCCTTTGCCCATCTCTCCCCAATCGTCACAACAGCATAAAAAATCACTCTCATTTTTTTCATCCGTTTTAAAAGGGCAGAGCATTTGTATAAAATGCTGAAAATAGAAGTTATGTTCTTACCATAACGTTCCATGTTAGTGGTCTTCTTCTCGCCTTCTTCTTGCTGGATGGGTTCGGAGCCGACCTCGGCTCCGACTCGGCCACTCTAAAAGCTCGAGAGTTGGTTCCACCAGCTCGAGGCTCCCCTTATATCCCACAATGCTAGGCGTGAGTTACCTCAGATCTCGTTTGTAAGCTAGGCCCAGCTTATAATAGTAACAGAATAACTATAAACAAAGTCCACCTCTATAAACCAGGGAGAAGAGAAAGGTGACCTACATCCTGATCCAGGAAAATATGCACAGCAGCATATACCTAAAGTAAGAGGTGGTAGAAAGAGAGGTCACAATCAAAACTCCTCTAGGTCTGTCCAGGCCAGGGGGAAGGAGGGTGGGACCGAAGAAGAAGGCGAGAAGAAGACAACTAACATGGAACGTTATGGTAAGAACATAACTTCTATATGTTAAGTTGTCTATCTCGCCTTCATTCTTGCTGGATGGGACCACGTCCCTAGCACCTTGTCCCGGGTGGCCTAACGGAACAGACTCTTGAGAACAGTGGAACCAAAGTTAGCTCTATGCCTAGAAGCTAAATCCAACTTATAATGAGAAATGAAAGTGTGAGGAGTAGCCCAAGTAGCCGCTGCACAAATGGTGTCAATAGGCAGTCTGTCTTGGAAGGCTATAGAAGTAGCCAAAGCTCTGGTAGAATGGGCTTTAGGTTTGTTAGGCAGCTTTTGGTGTCTAATTTCATAAACAAGGGAAATCAGAGATGTTAGCCATCTAGATAATGATACCTTTAAAACTGAAAGTCCCTTTCTGCCTTCTGCATAAGAGACAAACAGCTGGTCAGATTTTCTGAATTGTTTGGTTCTATCCAAATAGTACCTTAACTGACGATGAACATCTAGCCAATGCAATTTCTGTTCAGACCTGTTAGAATATTCTGGAAAAAACACAGGAAGGTCAATGCTTTGATTCAGGTTAGACGCCGAGGCTATCTTAGGTAAAAAGGACGGGTTGGTTCAGAAGATACCCTGTCCTTATGGAACAACAGATAAGGAGGTCGACAGCTGAGTGCATGAAGTTCTGAAACTCTTCTAGCTGAAGTAATAGCTACCAGAAAGAGTGTCTTCCATGATAGCAATTTTAAAGAACAGGAGGCTGCAGGTTCGAAAGGGGAAAGAATCAAAGAACTAAGAACTAAATTTAGGTCCCAAGGAGGAGGAGGATTTCTTATAGGAGGTCTGAGAAGAAAAACTCCCTTCAAAAATGCTTTGCAAAGCTTGTGGGACATTAAGGCAGACTCTGAAATGCCCACATGAAAGTTAGAAATAGCTGCCAATTGAACTTTAAGAGTAGATGGAGATGAACCTGCATGGAAGAGTTCAGCTAGAAAATCAAGGACCATTTGGATGGAAGCAGTGAAAGGATCTATGTCCCTTCCTTGAGCCCAATAGGCTAAACGCTTCCACTTACTCAAATGAATCTTCGAGTGGAAGATTTATGGGAAGCTATCAAAATATCTCGGACAGAGTGAGATATTTGAGGAAGCCTGGCTAAGGTTGGAACTGGAGGAACCAAGCAGTGAGGTTCAGAGAGGGAAGGGAGCGATGAAACTGACCCGACTGATGGATCAAAAGATCTGGAACTAGGTCCAGATGCCAAGGTCGCCCAACAGAAAATGATGAAGAAAGGGGAACCAAACCTGTCGAGGCCAGTAAGGAGCAATGAGGATCAACGAGGCCTTCTGAGCGATAGCTTTCTGTATCACTTGAGAGATTAGTGGGAAGGAGGAAATGCATACAGAAGTCCCCGGGCCAAACTTGGACTAGAGCGCCTCTGCTGGGTTGGCCTGGTAAAGGGAATAGGGTGAAAAATCTCTGCACTTGCTGTTTTGGGAGTAGCAAAAGGTCGCAGCAAGGCTGACCCCACTTGAGAAAAATTTCTCTCACAACAGAGTCTTTCAGAGACCACTCGTGAGGCATGAGGATAGCTCTGCTCAATTTGTCCGCGATTTGATTGGACTTCCCGGGATGTGCATTGCTATAAGAAACCGCTGAGAAGAAATCGCCCATTGCCACAGTCTGAGTGCTTCTCGACACAGGGGGTAGGACCTGGTTCCGCCTTGTTTGTTGATATACCACACTACAGACATATTGTCCGTCTGGATTGCTATCGTTCCCAAGGGAAGAGAGTCTTGAAGGGCTTGCAACGCTAAAAGCACTGCTCTCATCTCTAGAACATTTATGTGCAAGTGGCATTCGTCTGGTTGCCATGTGCCCTGGACAGTTCTGCCCTGATAATGCCCCCCCCACCCGATCAGGGAGGCGTCCGTTGTCAGAGTAGCAACCGGAGGGGAAGGGACAAAGGGTCTTCCCAACAAGAGCTGAGGGGAAGATATCCACCACAGAAGATGATTTCTGCATGTTTGCGTAATCATGATGGTGTGGGACATCGGAAGTTGCTGGTATGACCATTGCGTGAAGAGCATCCATTGAAGGATTCTCATGTGGAATCTGGCTAATGGAAGCAGAGGTATGGCAGCCGCCATAATCCCCAACACTTTCAGAACTAACCTGGCTTTGATTCTGTTGCTGCTGAAGAGGAGCGAGACCAGTTTGTGTATGTCTGTTATTCTCTGATCTGTTAGTCTCGCAGACATGTTGACTGTGTCTAGATTTGCGCCTATGAAGGTAATGGTACGACAAGGCGACAAAACAGACTTTTCGCAATTTATTGAAATGCCTAAATTTTGACAAATGCGAAAGGTGTAGTCCCTGGCCAATAGAAGAAGATGCTTGGTGGGAGCTGTGAGGAGTCAGTCGTCCAAATATGGAAACACCTGGAATCCTTGACGTCTCAGGTGAGAAGCTACCACTGCCATGCATTTGGTAAACACCCGGGGCAGTGGTGAGACCAAAGGGCAGGGCCCTGAATTGAAAATGACTGGTTCCCAGCCTGAAGCGGAGGAATCTTCTGGAGCGCCTGTTCATTTTATGTGATAGTACGCATCCTGAAGGTCTATAGAGCACATCCAGTTTCCCCTTCCCAATAGGGGAAGGATGGACTGCAGCGTGACCATCCGAAATCTTGTTTTCTTGACTGACTTGTTCAAGATACTGAGATCCAAAATTGGTCTCCAGTCCCCTGTTTTCTTTGGAACTAAAAGAACATGGAGTAGATTCCGGATCCTTGCTGGTCTGCTGGAACTGGCTGTATTGCTCTTTTTGCAAGCAGCTTTGAAATTTCCAAAGCTGCAAGATCCCTTTGAGCGGGTGGAACATCTGGAAGGGATTTTTTTGATTGGTTTGGAATGCGAACGAAGGGAATGGAATAGCCTTCGGAAATGATGGACTGTACCCATTTGTCTTGAGTCAGGGATAGCCAGGCTTCTGGGTACAGTGACAATCTTCCCCCGACTGCCTCCGAAGGTGGGCAGTCGGGCAACACCTCAGGGATGCTGAAAGGGCTTATCAGAGAAGGCTTCTCGATTGCCCTGGTTCTGCGGACCCCTCCTGCCTCTAGGGTGACATCTACCATTGTTGTTCCCCCCTCTGCCTCTGGCGGGGAACCGACTCTGTGCGTCAGGCGAAGTCCCTTGAGATTGTTTGCGGAACCACATTTTTCCACTTTTCTGGCCTTTGGGGTAAGGCCTAGAAGGAGTGGAGAAACGGACTCCGATGGCAGAAAGAGTCTTGCCATCTGTCTCGCACCTAGTCAAGGTTTCTTTCACTTGAGGACCAAAAAGAGATGATCCATCAAACGGGGAATTAGTGAATGACGTTTTAAAGGGGTCCGCAGTTGCATAGCCGCATCCAGGCATGCCTGCGTAAGGCCACACCTGTCCCTGCGGCCCTGCTCACTCCATCAGCCGCATAAGAGAGGAGGCGCATGGAGGAGTTAGCTATGGAGTTCAGGGTAGCCAGCTGAGTGTTCATCTTGTCCTGAAAACCCGCAGTCGTAGGATCCTTCAACATGTCACTCGCTTCTTTGATCAAGTCCCTTTGAAGACGAGTAAAATGGCATAGGTAATTCAGCGAACGCATAGCAAAGGTCGCTGACGAGAACATCCGCTTCCAGTACCTGTCCATAGACCTAGATTCTTTGTTAGGGGGATGAACAGGCACTGAAGGATCAGCTAGTTCCTTCTTGGTGGCAGCAGCTACCACCATAGCATCCACAGAAACACCTTTTGTGAGAAATTGCTTGTCAGTTGGTGCTGTTATAAATTTGGAAGGTCTCCTGGGGTAGGGTCCACTGAATCAGGAGCCGTCCAGGCCTTCTTTGCAACCACCTGCATGAGGGGATCAAAGGGGGGGGACACCCAGGAGGCAGAAGGGCGAGAGCCAAACGCCTCAAGATACACAGATTCATCCTCCGAAGGGTTAAGGGCTGGCCAATTTCCCCTCTGTTTCAGGATCTCTAGAATGTCTGCAAAAGAGACATCTTCAGAAGGGGAACGTGGGGAACCCTCGGAATCCTCTAAATCTGTGTCAGAGGTGACAGACTCAGGTGAGTCTATGTGCTTCCTCTTACACTTTCTCTTCCTAGGGGCTCCCTGCCAATTCAGGGAGGCCTCGAAGAGGATGAGATCCCCACAGGGGATTCTTGAGGAGCTAGCTCTCTGCGGTCTGGGATGAGGGAGTGAGTCGACATAACCAAAGGCACCGAAGGAGGGGCGGACGGAGCCGACTGTGGAGTCGAACAAGGTTCCAACACACTCCGCATGACCTCGAATGCACCCCTGTCCGGCAGAGCCAGAGGTCCCTGCTCCGAGAAGCTGAGAACCTCCCTCGGCACCGACAGAGATGGCTCCGAGGCCGATGTCGGAGCCGAACTCACCAGCGCCGAAGCACCGAGAGGGAGAGGGGGGTCGGACAAGGGTCCGATGCCACTCACCCCCTCGGAGCCGACGAGGGAAGCCCGGTGCCGAGATTCTTCAAAAGAAGAAATCGGAGCCGACGACGGAGCCGAAGACAATTGTATCGGCTCCGACGCTACCACAGTCTCGGTCCCGAGACGCCCGGCTCCGAGCTCAAAGGAGTCGGAGGAGGAATATTTATTGGAACTAGTTGAGGCATCGACTGATGAGTCGGACTCTGGAGCATTTGGGCCAGTGCCTCGGACTTCAAAAGTCTACTCACTACCCTCTGGAGGTCGTGATCTGAGAGCCTCGATGACCTTGAGGAGTGAGATCTGTGGCTCCGTTCAGACAGCAAGGGAGACGCTGGAGCCGAATGAACGGAGCCAAGGGACGGTGACCTCGATCTCTTTCTAGATGTCGGCTCCGATGGTATGATCGAGCCGACCCAGGAATCTCTAATGCCTCGGCTCCAGCCGAGCCGAGGAAACCACAGATATTGCAGTCAAAGACTCATCGGCTCCAGCCGGAGCCGATGAAGCAGTAGGCTTGAAGCCTTAGGCCTCGACTCTGAAACTGGAGCCGAGGTCTTGAAGCCTTAGAAGGTTTCCCGATGACACAGAGAGGGAACCTTCAGGCTTGATTAAACCCCTCAAAATGAGTTTATTTTTTCTCTCCTGCAGGACTCTAGGGCTGAAGCCATGGCATACAGCACAAGAGTCCTGCAGGTGTAAAGGTCCCAGGCAATACACAAGAAGTGTGACCGTCTGTCAGAGACATTTTCTGACAGCACGAGTCACACTTCTTGAAGCCTGAGACCTTTGTATCCTTGGACATACTCAAGGACCCTAAGTGTAATCACACACAGAAAAAACACACACACACAGATTACACTGATAGGGATTCAAAGGGAATATTTAAACTAAAGGTAATTAAGTTAAACTTCCCTAATCAACACATACACACCCTAAGGATAGGGAAGGGAGGGCCCGAAGGCCTTAGGGAAAAGAACTATAAGTTCTTTAGAAAAAAAGGGGCTGGATATAGGATATGAAGGGATAATATCCACTACACTAAGGGGAAAGAAAAATACACTAAGCTAGCTTAAGTCTAAGAATTTAAACTAGTCTAACTTTCACTAACCTGGAGCCGGTAGAAAACACACCTCGATCGCTGTAGCGGCAAACGAGATCTGAGGTAACTCACGCCTAGCATTGTGGGATATAAGGGGAGCCTCGAGCCGGTGGAACCAACTCTCGAGCTTTTAGAGTGGCCGAGTCGGAGCCGAGGTCGGCTCCGAACCCATCCAGCAAGAATGAAGGCGAGATAGACAACTTAACATCTACTGTTGCAGAAACTGAAAATAAATATGAACACACTGATATAAATATATAACTTGTGTAAGTAGGTACAAAGAATCCACATTGTTAACTTCTCCAAAACTACTGTAACCAATGTGCCTCCCTCAATCTCATCAAGACGACACTGGGACACAATTTTTCTGTGCACATACATACATACTAATCTGTCTTTTCCAAATCATCTTCTGAAGTATTTCCAAGCTCCTCCTGTTTATCACATTTCCATAATGCAACACTGCCACCAGGATGCACTTACAAAACATCAAGTTCACAGAGAAATGACTATTACAGCAGTCATCAAAGCAAACAGAAGATACCCATTTCTGCAAAAGAAAGGCATCTTGTGCCCATCTCCATAATGGCAGGATCCATCTGCTCCCCCCAAAAACATAAAATTTCCTTTACTCAGTGTCATTCTAGCTTGGGATAAAGTAGGAGAAACATCTTAAGAGTGAAAGACAACAGAAGTGAAAGCACAAAAATAAGTGATTAAGTGACATGGAAAAATATATACTTATGAAGTTTTATTAAAGTCTAAACTATCGTTATAGCAATAGTGGCCTTGATATCATCATAACATATAAATCATCACTGTATCAAGTGTCATTCGTTCACAGCTTAAAACATTAAAAGGTAACAAAAAAATAAAAACACCAGTAAAGTCCCTTTGAAAGGAGTGAGAACACTGACTGCAATGAAAAGGTGAGGTACTGAATATATACAAAGTAATAAATTACAGTTAAAATTGTACTTGCTGTTACTAGGCAGATGTTATTTTATTATCCAGTGAATGTATGTTTTCTGGATAGCAACACTGTGTTTTTTTAAAGAGATGAATCAATGAAAACTTAGATTGGTGATATACCTAGCACCAGGATGCAATAATTACAGCATTGTAACTTTACAATATAATACCAACTGCAGCTTAGGCTTAATACCATTTTATTTCGGTCATGCTGTAAATTTAGTTAATAGCTGTCATATTTATGCTCTTTAATTAATAGCTGTGACATAATACAGTTTAGTTTTCTCTATAAGCTAATAGTATTTAAGGTACATTCTGCTCAAAATACACTAATAAAATGCAAGTAAAATTTAACAAGGATTCCATTTGTTTCTGCACCTCTGACTCACTCCCACAAATATGCATACTTTATGCTAATTAGTTGTCTCTGATTTTAGCCAACTATCTGTGATTTTGGGGTCTTAGTTCCTAATTCTCTCATCTTAAGTTGTGGATATACCAGTATGTCTGAAAGTTACCCAAAAGAAATATGAAAATGAGCAACAATCTTCTCTCTCTCAGATCAGGGATTTCAGAGATCCTACTGCAGCAGCTGCAGAGTAGATGAACTACAGCAGGCCAATCACAACAATAAAATAAATTAAATAAATAAAAACACAAAGCAGTGAAGCAGTCTTCAAACTCAAAGATTTAAATAACAGGAACATGCCTGACAGAATATCCACGTTCAACTCAGGTAGAACAGATACATGGTGGGTAAAGGCTTAAGGGGGGGGCCTGTTACTCATGTCATCTATGTTTATGCCCAAATATAGGAACAAGTAAGTAAACTAGGCAAATGATGGGCCTTTAACTGGAGTTCAAGGGAAAAAAACAACAAAAAAAACCCTGAAGTTGCAGAACTCTCTCAAATGGTAATACTTTTTGTCACATTAAACACAATATTATAATTTTGGAGATTTTCATCAAATTGCCCAAGCAGTTCAGATCACAGTAACCTCATGAATGTAGGCAAGCATTTTCATACATGCTGTAGAAGGAAACTGAAAAAAGTACAAGACATTTTCTCTGTGGATTAAGGAATGCATTTTAGTCTGGATTTGGAAAATGATGACTATTTTATTCAAAATAACATGGAAACAAAACTACCACAACGTAAATTTTAGTTAATAACTTATGTTGGTCTTTAAGACTTTGTCCAGATTTTTTCAGTTTGTTCATCTTGTGACTATGTCATGATAGTTGCTGGTAGCTGTTAAACTATAACAAAGGGGAACACTGCAAAGAAGAAAGGGGATTAGATCGCAAGACTGGTGGTTCAGAAGATGGGGAGGGAGCTGGTTTATAGCAAAGGGGGGAGTCTGTCAGGATGAGAAATTATTCAGTATGGGCAGCATCCATTCTTGGCTTTCTGAAAACTGCAGTACTGAAAGTTTGTTTTAAGTTGGACAGAAGTGAGGTGGGGACAAAGGCACAAAATGGCAAGGAGAGAAGAATGGGGGGGGGGCAACAGTACTAAGATAGAGGGAATCAAAGATGGGGGGATTGGGCAAAGATAAGCAAGACAGAAAAGTGGTGGAGAGGTCTTGTTTAGCAATACCAGCATTTTGGACAAAAAAATAGGCAAGACGATAATGATGGACAAGACAGCAGGTTTTTCACCACACACTGATGATGTGTCCAACCTTAAGAATCTTACAGACATGTTAAAAGAAAATATTATATGCATTTTCTTTGAAGTCCAACTACATAATATAGTCTCCAGATGTTAACTAGCAGCTCAATATAGGGTTTGTTTACAAGGGACAATGGAATAAAATGCAGACATACAGAAATGTAGAAAAGAAAAACAACTCCCTGTGTTATAAGCGTTCTCATACAGGCCTCACTTTGGACACAGCTTTCAAATCTTTTTTTTTGCATTCATGTAGGACTGAGCCCGATGGCTCATCTATCTACACCCAAATAATGCCCATTCATTCAAAGGTTGCAGAAGCCACTAGGTTGTAACCGTGTGGGTAACCACAGCCACTTTCCTCAACCCAGAATGGGCAAGCTGGCAATGGCTGCTCACTGCCATTCCCCTGCCAACTCCTACAGGTGCCCAAGCCATTATTCAAACTATGGTCACCTGTGAAGTAGTAATGGCTTCAACCGGCTATTCCATGGAGTGGCCTTTCCTATAGTTTGTAGATGTGGTAGTTCAACCATAAGGGTTTAGTTTTAAACCTGCCATTAAGGTTAAATAAGAATGGTACAGATGCCTCAAAACATCCATCCATCAGTGAATAAAATTCAGAGGACAGGTAGCAGCAGCATTATGTGCAATATTTGCTGGGGAAATACACCATTGGTGATCAGTAAAGTCAGTAAATAGTAACTGGTTTTGGAGTAATCCTTGAATGTAGAGAATTTGTTAGGGGTTGCAAAGCAATTCTTCTGGGAGAAGTGACTTATCAGGGTCTCTGGAATTACTATTTAACTGTAGCCTCCAAACAGGCTTCATGCCTCATCAATGGCGAAAGTCAACAGTCATCCCTCTGCACAAAGGTGGGCCATCTACAGACCCTGTAAAGTAGAGACCCATAAATCTCACTAGTATTATATGTACACACAAACAGGCTCGTTGATGTCACCACTAAAGGCAGTTTGTCTAAACAAGTCACTAGCTTAAATGAAACAAAACAAACTACCACCAAAGTTGAAATTATAAAATTGTAAAAAATTAAAAACTAATTCACTTTATTCCTTGTATTAAAATTCTAAATGTCCAGCTGCTAAGTGGATAAGTGCTTTCAGCTGTTTTAACATTTTTCAAATCCTGTATAAACAGCAGCTTTCATTTATTTAAATAATCCTTTCGTCAGCTCTGTAGTTTCAAGCAACCAACAGGAAGCTGCACTTCCATCACATCCTTCTTTCAGTACATGCACTTCACTTCCTTAAAGCCCCCCCTTTCAGAATCGGCTTGATAGGAACAATCTCATTTAGTCCTGGCTTCAGGTCTGCTCTTAAATTCATAGTCCACTTACTCTCTTCAGTTTCAGTGTGATTAACTATGTCCCCTCCCTCTTGATGTTTCAATGAATTTATTCATAACCATAAACCTGAAATTGTGTCTTGCAATGATTTTAATGCGTCTGTAAAGTGCATTCATTTTTACTAAGTTTTTAATATCTTGGTTATGCCTGAGAATACACTCTTTCAGCATTCTGTTTGCTTTCCCTACATAGAAAGCAGAACAGCATTGACATTGGGCCACATATATAACATTTTTAGTTCTGCAATTGGCGAAGCCTTTAAATATATATTCTTTTTTGGTCTCTGGATGTACAAATGTGCTATTAACTTTAATAAAGGGACAGGCCATACAGAACCCGCATTTATGCGTTCCTTTCTTGGCCAATAGTTCTTTGTCTTGATTTGGATTGTTCTGATAGCACAATAACGTTTTCAGATTTTTTTCTGTTCTTGTAAGAGAAACAAGGGCATCTCCCACTATTTCTCTAAGCTTCCCATCTGAGACCAATATTGGCCAATTCTTTTTTATTATCTCACATACTGTTGAACTGTCACTGCTATATGTCAAACAGAACCTCATCTTAATCTCTTTGTTCTTACTGCCCTCATCCTTCGTACTTATCTGGGTAGAGTAATACGGTCTTCCTTTCCCAGATCGCAAATTCATGGTTTTATTCATATTTCTCACAACCTCATTTTCCTTGTATCCTCTCTCCACAAAATTCTGTATGAGTTTTTTCATGCTCTTTCTCAAAATCTTCCTCCTTGGTGCATAATTTTGAAACACAAACCATTTGGTTTTCTGCTATATTATTAAAAATATGCTTAGGATGCATACTGCTCCTATGTAGCATGTGATTGTGCCATGTGGACTTCCTATGCATGAGAGTATTGATATCAAGCTGTTCATCCAATGTTAACTGTATATCCAAGAAGTTAATCGATTCTCCTGACATGTTAATCTCGAATCTCAAAAAGGATGTAGTTCGACTTAGGTTTCAAAATTCTTTAAGGAATTTTCATCTCCTTCCCACAGGATGAAGACGTCAACAAAACGTTTATATAAAACAATATTGTCATTCCAAATGTTAGCATGATCCGAATTCCATTCTTCCTCCTATTGTGCCAACACTATGTTAGCATAGCTGTTGGCACTTGGGGTCCCCATGGCCACTCCAGATGTCTGCCAATAGCATTCACTCCCAAATACAAAAGCATTATTATGTAGAACCTCATCCAAAAGGCTACATATTAAGTAGATACTATTAACAGCCTCGTGCTTATGTCCAAATTGTCTAACTGCTTCAAGTCCATAGTCATTTGGTATGGATGTAAAAAGGCTATTCACATCCAAAGTGGCCATTATTAATCCTTTGTAAGTCTTTCTTACTGATACGCCTTCATATAGACTCTTTAAAAATTCGCCTGAGTCTTTAATCACCGTTCTCGCATATAATGGAAGTCTTCTCAGTTCACCTTCTACATATATAAAAATCGTCTGTCACCCATCCATTTCCATTAACAACTGGTCGCATTGGTGGGTCCATTAGGTTTTTATGGACCTTGGGTAATCCATTTACAGTCTGCATCATTGGATTTTGTGTATCAAAATAATCAAAAAGTTCTTTTGTGATAGTTCTATTCATTAATTTTTCATATATTGCTTCACAGACATTCATTATTATCTTGTTGATGTCTTTCTTCATTATTCTCTGATATGTGGTCCGGTCACTCAACATCTCTCTCATCTTATCATACATTACCGAGTCCATTATAACTATGGCTCCTCTTTTGTCTGCTGCTTTCACCACTATGTCTCTTCTCCCTTGAAGCTCATTCAATGCCATTCTTCCTTGGTAGCTTAAATTATGAAAGTGTTTACCCTAGCTTTTCATTCTGCTTTGCACAACCTCATTCTCACATATACGCATAAAAACATCCACAGTGGGATGACTTAATGGAACAAAAGCACTTGGTCTCTTAAGTGTATTACTATTTTTATTATTTTCACAACTTCCCATTCCACTATTACCATATATGTTTTTTAATGTTAAGTTTCTTCCAAAACATCTTAAATCCGTAGTGAATTCACTCAACGGTGAATGTAAAGATGGTATGAAGCTTAGTCCTTTTTCTAGCAGACTTTTTACATGTTCACTCAAGGCATGTCCAGATATAGTCAACACTAACGAATTCTCTGCTGCCACTATTATACTTTCCTCTTTTTCCTTTCCCTGCTGATAGAGTGGGGTTGTCGAACATTCTTTGCTTGCAGAAAAAAAGGAAGCTGCTGATGCACCGACAAGTGTGCTGCTCCCTCCTTTGGTTTAGTTCCATTACTAATCACGTGTTCTTTCTCTGTTGCTTGCTCTATTATATTACTTTCTAAGAGCCCCACTGGTTGATCCGTTTGTTCCATTAAATCAGGAACTTCTATGATTTCATCTACTGTCTCTTAAACATGCTCATTCCTCCTTGTCTGTTGCTTTTTACCACTGCCTAGGGTCCTACTTTCATGTACTTTGGCTTCTACTAATAGCCCTGTTGATTTTCGTGCCCCTTCCACTGATTGAGGGTGTAGTTCCCTTGCAATTGTGGTTTGATTATTGACTACTAACTAAGTGGTTTCCGTTCTTTGGGCCATTCAAAGAGATGGCCCTTTTTAAAATCGTTGAAATCCCGAGTCAATTTTCCACTTCTTACGTTCTTCAGTTTCATCTCATATGCTTCCACTCTGTCCTGTAGTACTCCCAACCTTACCAGATTATTATCTGATAGTTGCATCAGCTCTAGTTCTTTTTTACTCTCAATCGTGCTGTTTCATCCTCTTGGGGCTTGAAAAAGTCTATTAGCAACTTCATGTAATTAAAGCTAGTGTCTAGGTTTAATTTCTGCCATTTGGCTAGTAGTTCCGGACAGGTGTTGCCATATGTTGGCATACATCTAACCCATAAGCCACTTGGTATAACTTGGTGATGGAGGCAGGCCACAATATGAAAATGCTGCCATTGTAGCCGTTTTAATCTATAGGCAGCGTTTTCAACATCTTTAAATATTTCCTCAAACTTCTGTGTATATGGTAACATGGTGGATACACTCACCGTTCCGTTTTCTAAATTCAGTTCAAGTAGTGGGCTGCACCTACTTGCAAAGCAAGTGTTGACAATCCTTTTAGCTGGTAATTCCATCATTCTTGCTTTTGTTGTGCTTGTCTCCATCTTCCGCTAAGTGTGGTTACCTCAATGAAATAAACACAAACAAGCTCGTTGATGTCACCACTAAAGGCAGTTTGTCTAAACAAGTCACTAGCTTAAATGAAACAAACTGCCACCAAAGCCGAAATTATAAAATTGTAAAAAATTTAAAACTAATTCACTTTATTCCTTGTATTAAAATCCTAAATGTCCAGCTGCTAAGTGGATAAGCACTTTTGGTTGTTTTAACCTTTTTCAAATCCTGTATAAAGAGCAGCTTTCATTTATTTAAATAATCCTTTCGTCAGCTCTGTAGTTTCAAGCAACCAATAGGAAGCTACAATTCCGTCACACCCTTCTTTCAGTACATGTATTTTACTTCCTTAAAGCCCTCCCTTTCAGAATCAGCTTGATAGGAACAATCTCATTCAGTCCTGGCTTCAGGTCCGCTCTTAAATTCATAATCCACTTACTCTCTTCAGTTTCAGTGAGATTAAATATGTCCCCTCCTCTTGATGTTTCAACTAATTTATTGATAACCATAAACCTGAAATTGTGTCCTGCAATGATTTTACGGAGTCTGTAAAGTGCATTCATTTCTACTAAGTTTTTAATATCTTGGTTATAACCTGAGAATACGCTCTTTCAGCATTCTGTTCGCTTTCCTTCCATAGAAAGCAGAACAGCATTGACATTGGGCCACATATATAACATTTTTAGTTCTGAAATTGGCGAAGCCTTTAAATATATGTTCTTTTTTGGTCTCTGGATGTACAAATGTGCTATTAACTTTAATAAAGGGACAGGCCTTACAGAACCCGCATTTATGCGTTCCTTTTTTGGCCAATAGTTCTTTGTTTTGATTTGGATTGTTCTGACAGCACAATAACCTTTTCAGATTTTTTCTGTTCTTGTGAGAGAAAATAGGGGTAACTCCCACTATTTCTCTAAGCTTCCCATCCGAGACCAATATTGGCCAATTATTTTTTATTATCTCACATACTGTTGAATTGTCGCTGCTATATGTCAAACAGAACCCCATCTTATTCTCTTTGTTCTTACTGCCCTTATCCTTCTTACTTATCTGAGTAGTGTAATACAGTCTTCCTTTCCCAGATCGCAAATTCATGGTTTTATTCATATTTCTCACAACCTCATTTTCCTTGTATCATTTCTCCACAAAATTCTGAATGAGTTTTTCATGCTCTTTCTCAAAATCTTCCTCCTTGGTACATAGTTTGGAAACACGAACCATCTGGTTTTCTGCTATTATTAAAAATATGCTTAGAATGCATACTGCTCCTATGTAGCATGTGATTGCGCCATGTGGACTTCCTATGCATGAGAGTATTGATACCAAGCTGTTCATCCAATGTTAATTGTATATCCAAGACGTTAATCGATTCTCCTGACATGTTCATCTCGAATCTCAAAAAGGATGTAGTTAAACTTAGATAGGTTTCAAAATTCTTTAAGGAATTTTCATCTCCTTCCCACAGGATGAAGACGCCATCAACAAAACGTTTATATAAAACAATATTGTCATTCCAAATGTTAGCTATCTGGAGTGGCCATGGGGGCCCCATGTGCCAACAGCTATGCTAACATAGTTTTGGCACAATGGGAGAAAGAATGGAACTCGGATCCTGCTAACATTTGAAATGACAATATTGTTTTATATAAACGTTTTGTTGGTGACGTCTTCATCCTGTGGGAAGGAGATGAAAATTCCTTAAAGAATTTTGAAACCTAAGTGGAACTACATCCTTTTTGAGATTCGAGATGAACATGTCAGGAGAATCGATTAACTTCTTGGATATACAATTAACATTGGATGAACAGCTTGGTATCAATACTCTCATACATAGGAAGTCCACATGGCGCAATCACATGCTACATAGGAGCAGTATGCATCCTAAGCATATTTTTAATAATATAGCAGAAAACCAACTGGTTCGTATTTCCAAACTATGCACCAAGGAGGAAGATTTTGAGAAAGAGCATGAAAAACTCTCAGAATTTTGTGGAGAGAGGATACAAGGAAAATGAGGTTGTGAGAAATATGAATAAAACCATGAATTTGCGATCTCAGAAAGGAAGACCGTATTACTCTACCCAGATAAGTAAGAAGGATGAGGGCAGTAAGAATAAAGAGTATAAGATGAGGTTCTGTTTGGCATATAGCAGTGACAATTCAACATTTTGTGAGATAATAAAAAAGAATTGGCCAATATTGGTCTCAGATGGGAAGCTTAGAGAAACAGTGGGAGATACCCCTAGCTTCTCTTACAAGAACAGAAAAAAATCTGAAAAGGTTATTGTGCTATCCGAACAATCCAAATCAAGACAAAGAACTATTGGCCAAGAAAGGAACGCATAAATGTGGGTTCTATAAGTCCTGTCCCTTTATTAAAGTTAATAGCACATTTGTACATCCAGAGACCAAAAAAGAATATATATTTAAAGGCTTCGCCAATTTCAGAACTAAAAATGTTATATATGTGGTCCAATGTCAATGCTGTTCTGCTTTCTATGTAGGGAAAATTAGCAGAATGCTGAAAGAGTGTATTCTCAGGCATAATCAAGATATTAAAAACTTAATAGAAACAAATGCACTTTGCGGACACATTAAACTCAATGCGGGACACAATTTTAGGTTTATGGCTATGAATAAATTAGTTGAAACATCAAGAGGAGGGGACATATTTAATTGCACTGAAATTGAAGAGAGGAAGTAGATTATGAATTTAAGAGCGGACCTGAAGCCAGGACTGAATGAGATTGTTCCTATCAAGCCGATTCTGAAAGGGAGGGCTTTAAGGAAGTGAAGTGCATGTACTGAAAGAACGGTGTGACGGAATTGCAGCTTCCTATTGGTTGTCTGAAACTACAGAGCTGATGAAAGGATTATTTAAATAAATGAAAGCTGCTCTTTATACAGGATTTGAAAAAGGTTAAAACAACCAAAAGCGCTTATCCACTTAGCAGCTGGACATTTAGGATTTTAATACAAGGAATAAAGTGAATTAGTTTTTAATTTTTTACAATTTTATAATTTTGGCTTGGGTGGCAGTTTGTTTTGTTTCATTTAAGCTAGTATTATATGCAAGGCCATGGAAGGACACTGGACCTAACCCAGTTTGGTTTCGTCAAGGGCAGATCATACCTACTCAACCTGATGGACTTCTTTGAGAAGGTCACTAAAGCAATGGATGAGGGTAAAATTGTTTACACTGTCTATCTTGACCTGGCCAAGGCATTTGACACAATACCGCACTCGGGCATTGCTGACAAACTCAAGAGGTTAGGTACAAACTTGTATGTCACCCGGTGGATAGCCAACTGCCTCAAAGACACGACCCAGGAAATTAGAATTGGGGAATCCACCCCTACAAAGAGGCCAGTCACAAGTGGAGTCCCTCAGGGATCAGTACTTGGACCACTCCTTTTTGGCATTTACTTTTCAGAAGTCAAGGCCAATGTCAGTGGTCTCTGGCTGACTAAATTTGCATGATGACTGTAAATTAGGAGCTTTCATTGAATCTCACACTGACACAAATGTTCCCCAGGAGGAGTTGACACAAGACAAACAACTGGTGCCAGAGCCATGGGCTAAAACTATATGCCAAGAAATGCTTATTAGTATCCTTTGGAAAGTCATCCATCCCTGGTAACTATCATATTGACAACACACCCCTTAGAGGTGTCCCAGTAAGTTAGGGACACACACAGATAGAAATCTAGCCTTTGATCATCACTTGCCTACAGTGGTAAGGAAATCATTCTACGTTGTGCAACTTAAAAACAAAAGTTTGGCATCTAGGTCCAAGGAAGACACTGTTCCACTGTACCTGGCATTCATTAGACATATCAATACAATGCTCCCTTTGGTATGCACCTAGCTAGGCATCTTCAACAACTGGAATGTCCACAGAGGTTCCTCACTAAATGAATACAGGGCGTAAGTAATATATCCTATGCAGACCGCCTCAAGGCCCTGTCCCTGTATTCCATCTCCTACAGGCTTTTGAGGGGAAATCTATGCCTGGCATACAGGGCATTGTCAGACCCCAGCCTGATGGTAAGGAAGGTCTCGGTTTCAGAGATTATGTTGTTTAGGATCCTGGCATTCAGGAGTACTACCCTGATATTATCCAGATTGGAATTTGCTCTTCTGGAATGGCCACCAGCTGAACTCTGCCTAAAAAGGCATTATGGGGACAGCAAATGTCTTATCCAGTAAGCCAATAAATAAATATATAAAAGCAAGTGAAAGGTGCAGGCCATCTCTGCCAAAGTGAGGGGGAGGGGGTGCATTTAAAATAACACCAAACTACTGTCCCAGTTACTGATGCCAATTATGCTATCCTTGAACTGAGGTATCATTCTTGCTAAAGGTAAAATGCTGTTTAACGCCAGGCAAGGGCCTTGCCCTCTTCAAAGACATAAGCAGAGAGTTTGAAAATTATTTTATTTCCCTCCAAGGTGGCATGACTAAGACAGTACAATGTATAAGTAAACTTACCATAATAATGTTCAAATGATCACTGCTGCCATAACCTTAGCTATACGGGTTACATCCTGCTCACAGTACAATATCCAGTCAGCTTCCAGAGCTTATGGGCACTTTCCACGTGCCCAAACCATTATCAGTTTGAGGACAGCTGAATAAGATCAATGACTTTGGGATGCAAGCCCTTCAGTGCTTTCATGCCAAATGAGAGAAGGAGGGAGGCTAAAAGGTCAATGCTAGGTACAAAAAAAAGTCCTAACCGTGGCAATAATAATATACAAAAATAAGGAGGCTGGAGGGAGGGAGACAGCATCTGTTGCAGCAGTGATAATTTGACTATCAATTGATATGGTAAGTTTACTTACACAGCTGCACTATGTTCATCATTTGATCGCTGCTAAAGTGGCAGACTATCATAGCTTACAAGTGGGAGGAAGAAGGATGAAGGTCCAGGAGCTCCTGGAGAATGGTCTTACCACAGCCTGTTCTAGACCTGGAAAAGGAGTCAAGTTTGTATTGCTTTGTAAAGTTATGTACAGATGATCAAGTTGCTGCTTCTATAACACTTCTAGAATCCACCCCTTTCCAAAAAAATACCAATGAAGCCAAGGCCCTGAGAGTGTGTGCATTAACCAAGCCTAGAACTGCCTTGTCACAGTGTGTATAACAAAAGGAAATAGCAGTTTAAACAACCATTTGGAGATGGTTTGCTTTGATACAGGCTGTCATTTTTTCTTATCTTCATAAGAAATGAATAACTGATCACAGTTTTTGAAGGCTTTAGTTCTATCAAGATACTATATGAGTTGTCTGTGGACATCCAGAGTATGAAGATACCTTTTTTCTCCTTTTTAGGTTAAGGAAAGCATACAGGGGGATGGATCGGTTGAAATAAATTAAGTATTAGTTATCAAAGAAGTCCTATCCTCGTGGGTAATTAGATAAGGTTGACCCACCATGAGAGCTTGCAACTCAGACCTTGAAGAAGTCACAGCAATTAGTAAAACTGTTTCCCATGTTAAGAACCTTTACTCCACTTGATGGACTGGTTCAAATAAAGCTACAATTAATTTCTCCCAAACAAAGTTAATATTCCAAGGAGGAGCCATCTGTGGTACAGAATGCTTGGTAACACCACTTTCAGAAAGATTTTGACATGGGAATGGACTGAAAGGGTAGGATCCATGGGTAGACATGGATGCTGAAATGGTTGACAAATTAACCTTGACAGAGGAGTAAGAAAGGCTAGAGGATAACTCATACAAATGCTGTAGAACCAAAGAAACATTAGCCTCAAAAGGGTCCTGGTTCTTTTTTTTTTTACATTAACCAGAAAATCTTTTTAATTTGCTAATGTATGATTTCCTAGTAGCAGGGTCTTTTGCCTCCATTAATACCTGCTGAAAATCCTCAGAAAATAGGTGCCTAAAAGGTATTAAAACTCTACCATACAAGCAGTTAGATGAAGTTATTTCAGGATGGAGTGTATCAAACAGCCCATGTCTTGTGTGAGTAGGTCCATCAGTCTGTGAGGAAGCTTGTGGTAATTGCCCTTGGTCATTTCCAAAAGAAGGAAGAATCACTGTTTCCTGTGTCAGAACGGAGTTAACACAATCTTTAGCGAATATCTATCACTGGAAAGGGTAGAAAAGCATACAAAAACATTCCTGCCTAAGTAATGAAAATACATCTGTTTTTCTGACCTGCTTACGAGAAATCCTAGAGCAGAATTTGATGTATAGTTCTATTTGAGGTGTTCTCTACAGATGAATGAATTTCTAATTCAATTTCCATTCATGAGGGTCTCTCCTGGTCCTGCTCAGCTTGTTTGCCACATTTTGCTCTGATGGGATGCAAGATGTCGGTAGAATGAGACTGTTATGAAAAGTTATGTCCAAAGCTATCATGACTAGTCTACATTTCAGCAAACCTCGTAACAAGCAATTTTTCTTCATGGTCATCAGCACTGGGATTAACACATTTGTGCTTTTCCTTCCCCAACAAAATCATTTTTAAAAAGAAGAGTCAGTTTAGAATCTCGAAAAGGCACCATCTTATTTGTTCCATACATCTGATTTTCTCTTAAAACCTCCATGCACATCCTTAGGGTCATCAAAGACTGACTAATGTTACCTGCTTCCCTTAGTCGATTGCCTTCAGCTTTTGTTTGGTTTCTCCTTTCAATTGCATACAGGGTAAGCTCTGTTTTCCCTTTTTATTTATGCACTACATAACTGTGGTAGTAGGTTTGCAATCACTGGTAATGGTCTAAGGCACCACAGATAATTGAGAGAGTTGAAAGCATTTACTACTGCCAAAATCTTATGTTTGTGTGGTTTTGTCTGCCCTAGCTGTTCTAAAGTCTCCACACTTTTATTCGCAGAGACACAGCTCCCCAAGCAAAGACCAAGGTGTCTGTAGTTACAGTCCGGACAGGAGCTGGAAAGGAAAATGGGAGACCCAGATTCAGATGATAATGGACTTTTCACAAAATTAGTTCCCCTTTTACAAATCTAAATACAAGAATCTGGAATGTCAGGGGATATTGATGGCGGAACTATACAAATTTTAGGTACCATAATCTTTCTCATGTGGAACCTGGTTACAGGAATCATGAGAATTACAAATGATATGAATCCTATCATCCTGAGAACTTCCCTTGCTGAAGCTTTGGACCAACTGGAAAAAATTCGGGAAAAGCTGTAGCTACAGATCTAGTTTTTCTATAGAAAAAAAAGCTCTGAGCTGAGGTATCTAGGAGACACCCAAGGAAAAAAAACCTATGAGAAAGAGTCAAATAAGAGTTTTGGATGATCTCTTGAAACTCCCATCAGTGAATAAGATCTCTTACCCAATTGACAGACTCCTGACCTTTTGAAAAAGGCTGCAAAGATAAGCAAGTTATTTAAATAGGGAAAATAAGAAGTTATGTACTCACCATAATGTTCCATGTTTGTTGTCCATAATCTCGCCTTCATTCTTGCTGGTTGGGTTCGGAACCGATCATCGGTTCCAACTCGGCCTATTACTAACGCTTGAGAGCTTCCACTGGCTCGAGGCTATACCCTATCCCATCATGCTTAAGGCAGATTACCCAGATCTTGTTTGCAAATTACTAACACATTTTGATATTGTATACAAAATCCCAATGGTAATAGTTATTAGCCTATGTTCTCATGAGACAAGAAGGGAAGCAGAGAACAGAATTCACAACCAATAAAACATTTCTCTCAATCCTCCAGGTGCAAAGGTTGGGGGAAAGATAGTGGTATGCAAGAATGAAGGCGGAATTATGGACAACAAACATGGAACGTTATAGTGAGTACATAACTTCTTAATGTTATGTTGCCCCATCTCACCTTCATTCTTGCTGGTTGGGACAGTGTCTCTAGCACCTTCTTTCTTGGGTGACTCAAGTAAATAAACTTCAGAACAGTGGAACCAAAGGAAGCCCTGTTCCGGGAGGCCACATCTACTTTGTAATGAGTTACAAAGGTATGAGGTTTGACCCATGTGGCTGCAGCACAGATTGAGTCCATAGGTAATCTGACCTGAAAGGTGGCTAAAGTTGACATAGCTCTTATTGAATGGCCTTTAATCTTTCCTGGCAGTTGTTTATGCTGAGAATTATATGCATAGGTAATAGTGTCAGTAAGCCATTTTGACAAGGTAACTTTTGATATTGGTGAGCCTTTCCTGTTGTCTTCGAAGGAGACGAATAACTGGTCAGATTTTCTAAACTCCTTTGTTCTATGCAAGAAGAAGTGTAATTGCCTGTGGACATCCAGTTGGTGTAGCTTATATTCTGCCTTGTTGCCATAGTTTGGAAAGAAAACAGGCAGGTCTATGGATAGATTCAAATTGGTCTCAGAACATACTTTGGGAAGGAATGAAGGATTTGTTCTAAGAGAGACTCTGTCTTTGTGAAAAACTAAATAGGGAGGGTGTATGGACAGAGCTTGAAGTTCTGAAACCCTCCTAGCTGAAGTAATGGCTACCAAAAAGACTGTTTTCCAGGTTATAAATTTTAGTTGGCAAGAGGAAGCTGGCTCATATGGTGAGTGAATCAGAGTAGTAAGTATCAAACTGAGGTCTCAAGGAGGTAGTGGTTCCCTTATTGGAGGCCTTAGTAAAAATGCACCTCTCAAGAAAGCTTTGCACATCCTATGAGACATTATTTTTGATCCCTTGTCTCCTATGTGGTAGTTAGATATAGCAGCTAATTGTACTCGTAGGGTAGCTGCTACTGCTTCTTCATTAAATATTTCTGCTAAGAAATCTAAAAATATTTAGTTATGGGGGCTGTGAAGGGGTCTCTGTGATTCTTGGAAGTCCAGCAAAAAAACCTTTTCCATTTGCTAGCATAAAGCTTTCTAGTTGTTGTCTTATGAGATGAAACTAGAATGTGTCTCACTGCAGGGGATATATGTCTGGAAGCCTGGCTAAGATTAGAAGTGGAGCAGCCAAGCTGTCAGTTTGAGGGTTTGGATACAGGGATGGAGCGTTCCTGAATGATGAGTCAGATGAGAATCCACGGCTCTTCTCAGAGATGGGGCAATAGGAAAGGAAACCAGATTTAACAAGGCCAGTACAGAGCGATGAGTAATAACCTGCAACTCAATGATTTGGCTTTCTGTAGAACTCTGGGGATTAGTGGAAAGGGGGGAAAAGGCATAAAGGAGTCCCGGGGGCCAATCGTGAATGAGTGCAGCCATTGGTGACTCCCCCGGAGGGGGATTAGGACAGGGTAGCTGCTGCGTTTGGTGTTCATGGACATGGTAAAAAGGTTGCAGCAAGGCTAACCCCACTTGCGAAAAATCTGGTTCACAATTTCCTGTTTTAGGGACACTCGTGAGGCATTAAAATTGCTCTGCTCAATTTGTCATCACATTGGATTTCCCCGGAATATGCACTGCAGTCAGAAAACGTTGAGAAGAGATTGCCCATTGCCATACTCTTTGAGCCTTTCGACACAGGGGGTAGGATCTGGTTCCACTTTGTTTGTTGATATACCACACTACCGACATATTGTCTATCTGTATTGCAATCGTACCTGGTGGAAGAGAGTTCTAGAATGCCTGCAATGCCAGAAGCACCGCTCTTATCTCCTATGACATTGAGGTGCAAGTAGTACTCATGTTCTTGTCAAGTTCCTTGGATGCCCCCCCCCTCCCCCATCTGGGAAGCATCCGTGGTCACTGTGGCTACTGGATGAGGGAGAGTGAATGGCCTGCCTAGGGTGCCCTGTCATGAGGCAGTTTTGCTACCATGTCTTCTGTGTTTAAGTCTGCTCCTATGAATGTAATATGCTGTGATGGCAACAAAGCCGATTTTTCAACATTTATGGTAATGCCCAGTTTCGAGCATAGATGAATGGTGGTGTCTCTTGCTTTGGTTAGAAGATGTTCGGTGGTGATGATCAGGAGCCAGTTGTCCCAGAATCCTAGATGCCTCAGGTGAGCCATGACTACTGCCATGCATTTGGTAAACACTCTGGGGGCTGTAGTGAGACCAAAGGGCAGAGCTCAAAATTGGTAATGACTGGCTCCCAGCCGAAAGCGTAGATGTCTCCTGGATCGCCTGTCCATTTTTATATGGTAGTATGCGCATCCTGAAGATCGATTGAGCACATCCAAAGTATAGACAGCAGTGTCACCATCCGGAACTTTGATTTTTTTATGGACTTGTTCAGCCTGCTGAGATCAAAGATGGGTCTTCAGTTTCCTGTTTTCTTTGGAACTAAAAAGAACCTTGAGTAAGTTCCGAATCCGATTTGGTCTGTGGGGACTTCTTCGATTACTCTTTTTCTTAGCAACCTTTGTATCTCTAGGGTAGCTTGATCCCTTTGACAGGGTGGAATGTCGGGGACTGATCTTGTTTGTGGGAGTGGGATGGAGAAGGGTATGTTGTATTCCTTGGATATTATTGACTGTACCCATTTGTCTTGAGTGATGTTTAGCCAGGCTTTTGGGTACAGTGATAGTCTGCCCCCGACTGCCTCCAGAGGTGGACAGGCGGGTCTCCTTTCAGGAGCGCTGAAAGTGTCTGCCAGAGAATGTATCTCTGTACCAAAATAAGGAAACTACACTCCTTCGCTCCTCAAAAACATCCAGTAAAGAGAATTCACCAACTTCCTCAGAAACACTGAAAGCATAAAAACGGAAACAACGTCACTTAAAACACCACTCACATAAATACCCTTTCATAATGATTAAAGCAATAAAACAAGTTAATGACGTATAAAAACGCTAGAGATATTTAGAAAAAACATTAGAATACTACTGTATAAAAGTATGAAAAAACATGATTCCCTCGTACTAAATACAGCATATCTTACTTCTGCTTAAAATAAAAATATATAATTAAAAATGTATTTGGGTGTTTTTAACATCCCTAGTACCTATAATCCTCCTTTATGTCCATCATTTGAAGTGTTCGAACAGATTTGTGAACTGGACATCCGTCATCTATTATGCACACCCTCTTTATCCCATGATGTAACGTTTAACATTAGTAAGATAGAAAGAGATATTTTGGATCTTCTTTGTAAAGCACCAGTTAGAGTCATGGCACCTGATAAGGGGGAAGGCTTGGTAGTGATGAACCAATGTGATTATATCAGGAGAATGGAGGATATTTTGTCTACTGATACTTACAAGGAAATATCTAAGAACGAGTTAAATATAGGCATTGCTAGAATTGCAGGTTATTATAACGATATGTTTATTAATAATACAATAGATCTACATTTATTTAATTACATATCTATACCAGCACCTAAAATTCCTATAATTTTCGGTTCTCCCAAAATTCACAAAAAGCTTGAAGACCCCCCTATGCGCCCATTGGTCAGTGCTAGAGGGAGCATAACCTATGCAGGGGCTAAGGTGGTTGATTCTATTTTAAAGAAATATGTAGCGAGTGAAGTTCAGATTTCAAAGGACTCTTGGTCATTTTTGTAAAGAGTAAATCAAACCCTTTATAGAGCTGATAGTTATTTTTTAACTATAGATGTGAGGGATTTATATTCTTCGATCCCTCATACAGTGGCACTGGATTGGATTCCGATTTTGATGAATGTTAAAGGAGCACCCAAGGAGGAAATACAATTGGTCAGCGAATTGCTGGACATAATTTTATCCAACAATTATGTATCCTTTAACAACAAATACTATTTATAGAAAATCTGGGTACCTATGGGTTCTCCATGCGGTGCTAGTGTAGCAAACTTGGTGATGGCATTTTGGGAGAGGGAATATGTATTTACATATCCTCTGTTTCAGGAAAAGGTATTGTTATATACACGCTTTTTGGATGATATTTTTATTATCCTAAAAGGAGAAATAACTACATTGGATCTACTTTTAAATCACTTCAACTCCTCTACTGATTTCTTAAAATTCACTTTCAACATGGAAAGTGACAGAATTTCTTATTTGGATGTTGATCTTTCTAAAGAGAGGGAAACTAATCGTTACATAGCTAGAATACTCCGCAAAGAAACATTCTCTAACAGCTACCTCTAATTTAGCAGTTGTCACCCTTTCTCTCAAAAGAAATCGATCATTAAGGGGCAACTGGTGAGGGCTGTGAGAATGGTGACTTGAGATGGTGATTTTGTTAATGAATGTAAATTTATGGAGAGTCTTTTCTTAAGGAGAGGGTACCCGGCTGATCTAATTTTGGACTTGGTTTGTGAAGTCCATAATAAGCAGGTGTCAGGTTTTTATGTTCCCATATTAAATTCTTCCAATACCAGTGAGAATACAAGTCCAGCAGTTAAAGCTAGCAAGACAATCCACCCCTTTAGTCTTATTCTCGCATATAATGTGGATGTAAAGGATATTATTCATATTATTTATAAGAATTGGAGTTATCTCATGCAAGTTGGGCTGTGTAGAGCAAATGCAAGGGAATTCTCCAAAATAACATTCAAGAGGGGTAAAAACCTAAAAAATATCTAGGAGTCCCAGTATGAGCCTATGCTGGCAAGATCTGGCATGTATAAATGTAACATGTGCCGGTATTTTAAGTTTATTATGGTGGGCTCATCTTTTGTCATCAGAGAATTTAGATATACTATTCAAGGTAGATTCAACTGTACCAGTTCAGGAGTTGTTTATTTAGCCCGGTGTTCTCATTGCCCAGTTTTCTACATCGGCAAGACCGACAGAAAACTAAATGAGCGTATCTACGAACATACATACGCAATTAGAAAAGGTAAGGTAGAAAATGCATTGGCAAAACACAAAGGAAAATCCTTCCCACCTTTCTCATTTACTATCATTGATCATGTTAGATCGGATGGCAGGGGTGCCGTTGATTCTCTCATTTTAGAGGGAAGAGAGCTGCTATGGCAACTAAGATTGGATGTCTGCCACCACCCGGGTATCAATGACAGGTTGTCTATTTCTTGCATATTGAGATTAAAGAGCCTCATGAGATAGGGCATAGCATTAGTTATTCTATTTCATTTTATTGTTTCACTTTATTTCAATTTCATCAGTACTAGGGATTATATATTTATTGTTCAATAGAATACTATTAGATTTAACTAGTGGGATATCATGGACTCACGTGTTGCAATTTTTAATTAAATATTTTTATTTTAAGCAGAAGTAAGATATACTGTATTTAGTACGAGGGAATCATGTTTCATGTTTTTTCATACTTTTATACAGTGGTATTCTAATGTTTTTTCTAAATATTTCTAGCGTTTTTATACGTCGTTAACTTGTTTTATTGCTTTAATCATTATGAAAGGGTATTTATGTGTGGTGTTTTAAGTGACGCCGTTTCCGTTTTTATGCTTTCAGTGTTTCTGAGGAAGTTGGTGAACTTTAAACTGATGAAAAGCTCGCAAAGAAGCTTAAGTTCATTAATAAAGTCTGTTATTCTAGTGTTACCGGTCTCTTTACTGGATGTTTTTGAGGAGAGAAGGAGTGTAGTTTCCTTATTTTGGTACAGAGTTTGTGCAAGTACTTGGTTCATTGAAGAGAATGTATCTCTGTTGCCCTGATTTTGTGGACCCCTCTGCCACGAGGTCAGCGTCTTCCATTTTTATTTCCCCCTCTGCCCCTGGGGGAAGATTAACCACGTGCAATGGTGAAGCTCTTTGGGATTTACGGAACCACATTTTCCCGCCTTTCTGGCCTTTGGGATAAGGCCTGGTATGGAGGGACAAACATACTCCCACGGCAGACAGAGTTTTGCCTTCTTGTTCACACCTGGTCAGAGTCTCTAACTTTTGGCCCAAACAAGGACGAGACGTCAAAAGGGGGGTTTAGTGAAGGAAGACTTGAAGGACTCAGCAAACTCGCAAAGGCGCATCCAGGAATGCCTCCTCAGAGTGATTCCTGTACCTGCTGCCCTACTCGCACCATCAGCTGCATAGGATATGAGCTGCATAGAGGAGTTGACTACTGAATTTAAGGTAGCAAGCTGGACAGTCACCTTGTCTGGAACCAATCCTGCTGCGGAACCTTGGAGGGTATCACCTAGCTCCTTTAGGAGATCCTTCTGAAGTCTGGTAAAATGGGATAAATAGTTCAGCGACCTGAGTGTAAGGCCGCTGACGAGAACGTATGCTTACCATACCTGTCCATCGTTCGAGAGTCCTTATTCGGTGAATGGACAGATGAAGTCTCAGCTAACTCCTTTTTGGTGGCCACTGCCACCACCACAGCATCTACTGGGACACCTTTGGTTAAGAAATCTTTGTCCGATGGTGCAGTTATGAACCTGTTGGGCCTCCTCAGAACAGGTTCCATGGATTCTGGAGAGTGCCATGCCTTTCGACTAACAACGTTTAGGAGCTGGTCGAAGGGGGGAGACATCCAAGAGGTGGAGGGTCAAGAACGAAATGCCTCCAGGTATACGGACCCGTCCTCAGAAGGGGTAAGGGTCTTCCAGCCACCTCTCTGCTTCATGATCTCTAGAATGTCTGAGAAGGAGACATTCTCAGAGGGTGACCATAGGGACCCTTCTGAATCATCTAACTCTGTATCTGAAGTGACAGACTCCTCAGGTGAGTCTAGATGTTTCCTCTTATATGTTCTCTTCCAAGGGACCTCTCCGGAGAGGCCCTCTGGGTAGGTTTCAGAAGCGATTGACTCACCCAATGTGGTGTCCTGGGGTATCGGTTCTCTATGCCTGGGGGCGAGGGATGGTAGAGGGGCAGACACCAGCACGTTTCGGGGAAGAGTGCTTGGATCTGAGAATGGAGCAGTCATGGGTGACAGCACACTCCACATGACCTTGAAGGTACCACAACCAGGACCTGATGGAGCCTCCAGCTCAGAAGAGCCAGAAGACTCCTCCCGTACCAAGGAGGTGGGCTCTGAGGTCGATGTAGGCGCCAAGCTCACCCGTGCCGATGCCCCGAGAGGCAGATTTGGATCCGACAAAGGTACGATCTGACTCTCCTCCACGGACCCGACTGGGGAGCATCGGCTCCCAGATCCTTCGACAGAAGATGGCATCGAAGAGGTCAGAGCAGAAGTCGGGACCAAAAAACCTGGGGTAGTTCTTGGACCCGACGGTTCCACCACAAACACATCCAAGCACTCCGGCTCCAAAACCACTCAGGTTGGAGGAGGAATAGAAGGGGCAGTAGCAGCTGTCGGTTCCAATTCCTTCTTGGCTGGACTCAAAAGAATCTTGGCCAGAGCCGGAGTCCAAAGCAACCTCCTGACCATCCCCGCCATGTTGTCATCTGACACACTCCTGGAGGATCAAGAGGACGGGGCTGAGGATTTGACGCTTCCAGCCACCGACTGCAAAACAGGTGACTGTGGAACTGAAGAGACTGGCTCCAAGGCTGGGCACGGCTCCTTCTATGGCTCCTTGTCAGGTCCAAAGAAACCAGTGGAACCAAAGGAGTTGTCTTTTTGGGCCCGAAAGACTTCGGGTCTGAAGTCATGTCTTTTGCTAGCTTCTTTACTGGCTCAGAAGTAGGAGCTGAAGAAGATGCTCTTTTGATTGACTTCTCCAATTCTGGGGATTGAGAAGATTTAGAGGAGATCTGACTCCCTTCCAGTGCCTCAGAAAAAGGAACTTTAAGCAATCCTCTGAGTATGAGCTTGTTTTTGTGTTCCTGCAGGACCCTATAACTAAAACCGTGACAAATGGAGCATGAGTCTTGAAGGTGTACTGCACCCAAACAGTAGACACAACTAGTGTGCCCGTCGGTTAATGACATTTTTTAAGAACAGGAATCACACTTTTTGAAGCCTGACTACTTCACTTCTTTTCCTTCCTTGGACATAATGGTAAGCAACAATAACAACAAACACTGTCCAGGAAACTAGATTAATAACACTAACAATGTTAACTATGAAAAAACTATTCAAACTATCAAAAACTATTTAACACAGTACACAAGTAAAGAGTAACTGTAAATATACATCTTCTCCTCACTTTTTTTAAACAGTCACTTATGGAAAAGGAAAAAGCCTAGAGAAGAGGTCTCTAAAACTAAAAACGATGGAGCCCCTTTAGCCAGAGACGACGTCTCGAATTTAAATGACAAAACCTCTTTAGGAAGGGGAAGTAAAGGGGAGCCCTCTAATTTAAACAGGCAAGGAAAGAAAAGGTGAACCCTCTAACTAAAATGGGTTCATCAAAGATAATAGAATGTTTTTAGTGAAAATGGGATATGGGAGGAGCTGTAGGACTAATGAAAGTGACGGCCAGCCACAAACACAACAAGCGAAAAAAAATAGTAATTCACCGCAAGGTGAGACCTAAAAGACTTAACTACAAGAACAATATTTATCCAAAAATTATTATTGAAAATAGTATAATATTGAAAAGTATTTTCACTTAGCCTGAGCCTAGTGTGAAGCACTTGATCTAGTTTAGTGGCAAACGAGAGCTGGGTAATCTTCCCCAAGCATAATGGGATAGCGTACAGCCTTGAGCCAGTGGAAGCTCTCGAGCTTTAGTAATGGGCCGAGTTGGAACCAATGCTCGGTTCTGAACCCAACCAGCAAGAATGAAGGTGAGATGGGACAACATCTGTGGATATGCTGCAGTCTGTAATATGCTTTGACTATGGCTATACACTTTCTGAATACCCCTGAAGCAGTAGACAACGCAAAGGGCAATGCAGAGAACTGAATGTGCAATCCAGACACAAAAATCTTAAGAAACTTCTGAAATCTGAGGTTACAGAAATGTGATAATCATCCGTTAAATCTAGGGTTAGTAAAAGCCTTAAATGAGGAGTCTGAGGTAAGAGATCGAGAAGGGATAGCATTTTGAACTTTGTGACTTTCTTTTCTAAAACGGTTTGTAAAAGACTTGCATTTAGTCATTATTAAAAAAAATTCTGGAATAAAAACACTTTATCTTTCAGAGAAAGGAGGGCAGCTTCCACTACCCAAAGTCAGATGGAGAATGACAGCAGAAGAAAAGGAAATTTGATATGATGGATGAGAAAGAATCCCTTGAAAAAGGGTAAGGGAATCCCACTGCCATCTGCACCCCTGATGTAACACTTTCAGAATCCGTTGTCTGAGAAATGGAGAGCAAGATTTTGGGAAAGATTTAAAGTCTTGCCAGGGTGGGGGTATCTCTCCGAAGACAGACATTCAGACTTGTTGGACTCTTGGGGGGGGGGGGGGGCTCACCCTTTCTTTCTATAACCTCCATGCCATTTTTTTTTTTGGAATGCCTGCCTGCAGAAGCTTGTTGTGCCTGCTTATTTTGCTTGTTATAAAAAAGATATAGAAGTGGGTATGAAGCCTTTAACGAATTTGGAGAAGGATGGCTAAAAAATCAGAGTAATCCCCGGAATCATTTTCCTTTCTTATCAAACTTTTTGAGGACCTCAGCAGCAGACTGTCTAAATACAACCTCTCCGTCTAAAGGAGTTAAAAATTTCAGCTTTAACATTCTCAGATTTATTTATGTATACAACCAAACATTCTCATAACAGTAGTAGCTGCTCCTGACGAAGCATCAGCTGAATCAGAAGCACACTTCAGAGAATGTTTAGTCACCTGAGACACAGATGCAATTAGATTAATAAAAGATTTTTCTCAGAAGAGGGAAAGTGGCTATAATGTTCCTCATATTCTTAAATGATGCAAGCATAAACTTTAACATATGAGCTTGACAGTTAAGAATTGCATAGTAGTAGTATATAATCTTTTCCTAAATCGAGCAAAAGCTTTCCTGTCTTTATCAGAGGGAGATGGATAAGCATTTACCAGATGTGTTTAACAGCAAAAAGATTTACCAAAGAAATCACTGCAGGGTCAGCTCTGGGACTCGAAAATAAAAAAAAAGTAGAATTGTGTAAATAAACATTTCATAACAGTAGTTGTTTGAATGATCACCACTATACAGTAAACTCTCACTTAACCAGAAGTCAAGCAACTGGCAAAAATACTGTACAATTTTCATATGTTGCAGTTCGTTTTCCCCTCACAGAAACGTACCTTACATTTTTAGAGTGTTAGAGTTTTAAAAAGGAAGATAGGAATAAATTCCCTCTCTCCCCAACCTGAGAACAAGTCAAACCAAACAAATAGTATAGGGTACACTATTAGTCAAGCCTATTTTTAATAGTACCTCTTAAGCAACCAGAAACTACAGTTATCCGGCATCTACCAATCCCCATGGGTGCCGGTTAACTGAGAGTTTACTGTAGTAGCTTTAGCTATACAGGTTATATCCTGCCAAGGATATAACAACCGGCCAGCTTCCAAAGCTTCAGGGTACCTTCCACACATCCAAACTATCAGTCAGCTTGAGCTGAACTGACTAAAAAGACAGGTTTGGTACCAAGCCCTGCAGAGCTTTCATGACAACAGAGAGAGTGGGAATAAACCCTAAATGACAATGTTAGGAACAACAAAGAAATAAGTGTCCACATCCTGGCATAAACATACCCAAAAACAACAGGAATGGAGGGAGAGAGTGACAACTGATGCAGTGATCATTTGAATGTCTACTATTATGGTAAGTTTACTTACATAATTGTACTACTTTCATCATACTAATTAGTGTTCCAGAACCTTAGCAAATGGGTAATTACCCTAGCTTACATTTGGGAGGTGGAAGTGGAAGGGACCAAGAGCCCCTGGGGAATGGTCCTAACAAAGCCTGATCTAGATCTAGAGACGTAATTAAGCTTGCAATGCATTGTAAACATATGTAAAGTGACATCTTCTAGAATCCAACCCTTTCCAAAAAGCCATAGATAAAGAGTGGACCTTGACCCTGCCTGGAATAGTTTTGCTGCGTTGATAACAACAGGTAATAGATTGTGATAACCACTTGGAAACTGTATTTTGATGCAGGTTGTCCCTTCTTACTTTCACAAGAAGTGAACTGATCCTAAGATCTGAAAGATTTAGTTCTGTCAGAATAGTACGCAATTTGTCTGTGGACATCCAATGTACAGAGTATCTTTTCTCTCTCATTTTAGGGTTCACAAAAGAAAACCAGGAGATGGATAGCTTGGTTTAAAGTAAACTTGGATACCACTTTAGGCATAAAAAAAGGATAAGTTCTCAAAGAAACCCTATCTCTTATTGCAGTGGTTACAGCAATCAGCAAAACAGTTTCCATGCTAAGAAACTCAAGTCAGACAGGTTAGCTAGTTCAAATGGATCAAGTGTTAGCTTCTCTAACACAAAATTAGATTCCAAGGAAAAGCCACTGGTTTTCTTGCAAGCCTCTAATGCCAAACTCTTTACAAAAACATTTTGACGCGACAATGCTTTGAAAGAGCTCCATAGAAAGACATGCTGAAATGGCCAATAAATGAACCTTGGTGGAGGAAAAAGAATAGTACCTGTTGTATGTCCTCAGTAAATAGGCGACTAAAGTGAATTAAGACCCTATCATTCAAGCAATCAGCTGAAGTTGACTGGAGTCGAGTTGTATCAAACATCCTTAATCTTCTCTGAGTAGATCCATTCTGTGAGGAAGCTTGTGGTTAAACTGCTTCTGGCCATTTCCTTAAGAAAGGAGAACCACTGTTGCATGGGCCAGAAAGGAGTCACCACAATGATCTTGGGGGAATCCTTCTGAATCCTCAGAACTACCCTGGATATTAGTGGAAGGGAGGAAAAGCATACAGGAACATTCCTATCCACGGAAAGGAAAAGGCATCAATCTTCCAGGCCTTCTTGCATGGAATCCTATAGCCAGATGGCTGCTCAAAGAGAAGACAAAGAGGTCTACTTGTGGAACTCCCCACAGATGGGTAAAATCTTAAAAGACCCCCAATCTAGTTTCTGTTCATGAGGGTCTAACACTTTTCCTGCTCAGCTCCACACAATTTTGCTCTGGCAGAATGTAAAATGCCTGTAAAGTGAGATTGTGCTGTAATGCTTTTTCCCAAGCCAGTCTGCAAATGGGTACGACCTGGCTCCCCCTTGCTTGCTGAGGTATCATAGGTACTACTCACTGGAGCAGAGAGGGAGAAGGAGCAACCTGGATTTATGGATATTTGCTGTCTCCACCAAGTGATTTCTCTTCTGACAAACCCCAGCACTGAAATTTGAAAAGACAAAGGATGTTGGTGCTATGACTAAAGAAACTTCAGATACCCTTATTATCTTTCTTAAGTGGAGTCTTGCCAGGGGGTATCATGAAAATCATAAGATGTCAAGAGACTCAAAATTCTGAAATTTTCCCTTGTAGTGACAAGTTTGAGTGGAAATCTTCTAGACTGAGATACAGATCTAGTTTGTCCTGTGGAAGAAAGGCTCACTGAACTGAAGAATCTAGCTGATAAGCCAGGAACACAATCCTGTGTAAAGATGTCACGAAAGGCTTTTGAATTTCTCTTGGAATCCTAGCTTGTGTAAGAGATCTCTCACCCAAGTGAGATTACTGACACTATGTAAAAGACTGCAAAGATAAGCAAGTTATCTAAATATGCAAAAAATATAAGTGAGATTACTGACAGTTTGTAAAAGACTGCAACGATAAGCAAGTCGTCTAAATATGGAAAAATGTGGATACCCTGTAGCTTACAATGAGTGGAGCTATACTCTTTGTGAACACTCTTGCTCAGTGGATAGTACAAATGGCAAGGCAGAGAACTGATAATGTGAAACAGACACACAAAACCTTCAGGATGAATAGGGAATGTTATAAGCATTTTTTAAAATCTAATGTTACCAGGAAACTTAAATGAGGAAGAGGGAGTAACAGGGTATGAAGTTCTACCATTTCGAACTTAGACCCTATCACAAACAGGATTAAGAAAGCAAGAACTAGAACTGGTTTACAAACATTTCTTTCTTTTTCACTAAAAACATCCTTGAATAAAAACCTTTCCCAGCTTGGGACAGAAGAGCTGGTTCTAGGATTCCATGGGACAGCACATGGTGAAGGACAAAGGGAAATAAAGCCTGGTGTGGTGGATAAAGAATTATCCCATGGAAAGGAGGGATTTCTTCCCATTGCCATCTGTAAGCTTTATGAATGATTTCAAGATCCTATTTGCCTCAGACTATCTCAAGATCCTCTTTGCCTCAGACTATCTGTTGCCAAACAGAAAAGTGGAGATTCAGACTTTCTTGGACAGAAGAGGGCCTTACAAGGTGAGGTGGGATGTAAACAAGGTCTCTTAAATCATTATTCTAACTTGTTGGATTGTCCTTGGTTGTGGGGGGGGGGTCCTGAATTAATTTTGGAACCTCCTGTCAATTCTTCTTAAATGTTTGTTCACCTGCATTTTGTTCAGACTCTATTTTGCTTTTTGCCAAACTGTATGAGCAGTAAGAGAATCCCTTAGAATATTTGGAAAAGGATGGCTGAAAAATCTTGACTCCCTGTGTCAATTTACCCCTTTCATCACACTTTGGGTCCCCCCACCCACACACACTTGTGCGAGCAAGGAATCCTCTCACTCCAGCTAAAACTAAAGGAAACTCTAACCAGCAATCATCAAAAAATAGACTGCAGCCCAGCTTCAACTCCGGAAACCTTGCTATTGCCACTTGTGTAGTAGCCACTAAGTACCTGATCGCTTTGGGTCTCCCCCTCACTTGTGCGAGCAAGGAATCCTCTCACTCCAGCTAAAAGGTAAGGAAACTCTAACCAGCACTCATTATAAGATAGATTGCAGTCCCAACTTTAACTCTGGGAACCTTGCCGCTGCCACTTGTGTAGTAGCCACTGAGGACCTGATCGCTTTGAGTCCCCCCCCGACCTGTGCGAGCAAGGAATACTCTCATTCCAGCTAAAAGCAAAAGAAACTCTAACCAGCAATCATCAAAAAATAGACTGCAGACTCAACTTTAAATCCAGGAACCTTCTGTTGCCACTTGTGTAGTGTACGTGCCTGCTTTTGTGACTACTGTTTTGCCTTGTTAAAATCTGTTACAATCATCTAGAGTGCATACCCCATGGGCGACAGTTGCAAACCTTCTTCTTCTTAGCCTACCATCACCCCTTTCATCTGTTTCACTTTATTGACAGGGGATAAATATCTTAACATAAAGCAAGTAAGTCAAGCAGAGTCATAGCCTTCAGTCCCTCCCCCTCAATACTTATTCTTCACTAATTACGTATTACCTGCTTGTCTCTCCCTTTTCAGCCAGCACAGGCCTCCACTGAGTTACCTGCTCACTCAAATGACCTGATTGTTTTCCATTTCCTTCTGCTTGTGCTTTCTCCATGCCGGGTTGACCCGCTCCGTTCACCCTCGCTACACTCGGGCTCACTCCGCTCCCCTACCCTACCCTCATTCCCACCCACCCCCACTTTCATTTCCTTTATACTTCTCTACTCTCCACCCCCTTCATTTCTGACCTATCCCCCACATCCTCCAAATTCTCTTTTCCCCTCCTACCATACTTCATTTCATATATCCTCCCCAATCTCCTCCTCTCGAATCTGCCTTAGTCCCCTAATCTATCAATCACCTATCTCTCTTTAAACATTCTATACCTTACTGCACTTACGAACATTCACCCAACTCTTCTCTACTAGGTCACCTCACCACCTACTTATCTCCTCTCTCCTCCTACTATCACTATCTACTTCATACCATATACCTCTGCATTACATAACATCAACACCAACTCTCTTAAACCACACCACCATTATCGCTACCCTCACACAATTCTACTCGCTCCTAACCTATTTCCCATCTCTCCTACTGCGTACTATTCACTTAGGACGTATCCTAATGTTTCACTTTCCACATTTACAAAACCCATAACTCCATGTACACTTGGCCTATTCTCCTTACTGACTGATTTAATTGATGCACTACTCCTGGATGGTGACATCCACCGCAACCCTGGACCACCCATCACCACCTGTTACAAGCAAACACTCCTCATCTCAACCCCCTCGACAATGCCCCTTATCTACAGTCCATCTCCTAAATCCCTATTTTCTCTCTAAATATACAAAGCATTGTTAACAAAACTACAGACTTGCACTGATGGACTGACCTCAATACCGCCCCCCCCCCACATCTTAACCCTCTCAGAAACCTGGTCAAAACCTCACATCTCTAACTCAGAAATCCTTCCACTAGACTACAACAACTTCCATGCAGACAGAGCAAATAAAAGAGGTGGAGGTGTTGCTATCTTCTACTCAAACCACTTTGCTCTCCCACCAATCTCACTTTCCATACCTAGCTTTGCTCTTGCTGAAATAATAGTAAACTGTCACCTTAACCCCTATATCCATCTACATCCCCCCAGTGGACAACATCCCTATCCTTGAAAACATTCTCTCTTGGCTCACTCTAAACGTTCCTTATGAAACCATTATACTTGGCAATGTAAATATAGATTGGACCACTTTCTTCCTCATTTCCTACTCATAGTCTCAATCTGTACGGCTTCCCCCAACTAATATCTTCCTACCATGTACAACAGAAGCTCTACTTCAGGATCTATAATAGACTGGATCCCTACTTCTGACCATTGCCTCTACCATAACCCTGGCATTCTCCCAAACTCTCTAAGTTACCATTCCCCTACTTATATCCATAGATACTCCCAACACCCTCCCAAAGAACACCTTTACAGAGACTGTCATGATCTGACTCACTTCAATCCAAACAATTTCACCTCCACTTAGTCCAACATAAACTGGTCCTTCCTTAAAAAACTCCCCCTTAATGATGCTGTAACCTCTTTCAATACTCTGTTTCTATATGTACTAAATTCCATGGCACCTTCCAGTAAAATCACGGTAAAATCAAAATGTGCTCCCTGGTTAATTAAGCAAACACGCTCTACCATGCATCAGAGGGATGCTGACTGGAAAACTTGGTCCAGAAATAAAACTCCTCCCTTACTCCAAAGCTACAAGGAACTTAGAAACAAGTGTCAAAAACTAGTTATCAGAGACAAAAAAACTTTTTTTGCCTCCAAAGTAGCCCACATAACAACCCTAAAAAATGTTGGTCTACCATAAATAAAATCCTCCACCCTGGTAATCCTCCTACCCCAACCAGTTCCCTTCTCAATACTGCCTCAGACACTGCTGCTCTTTTAAATAATTACTTTATTGAAGTAATCCATAAACTAACTCCAAACAGCTTTACTATCTCCTCTATACATCCCAGTCCTCCTTCCGCCAATACATTCTCCCTACAACCAGTTAACTTTGCCTTCATCAAATCCCAACTAAATAAACTTAGCCCTGCTCTCCCTCTGTTGACAATCTACCTTCCTACTTTCTTAAAATTGTTGCCAATGATATCTGTTACCCTGTCTCTATTCTTATTAATCATTCTGTTACTGAATCCCTTGTTCCAGATGTATGGAAATCCTTCTACACAATCCCTCTTCACAAAGGAGGAAACTCTACTGACCGATCCATCTATCGTCCCATTGCTATACTATCCCCCCTTTCCAAAATTCTAGAAAAGTGTTTGTCCACACTCAGCTACTTAAACACCTGCTAGAGAATAACCTTCTTACACCCACCCAACATGGCTTCAGACCCTACCAGAGTACATCAACAGCTCTACTCTCATTCACCCAAACAGTAGCAGAAGCTCGTGACAACAACCTATTAGTTTCCTGCTTATTCCTTGACCTCTCCAAAGCATTTGATACTGTCTCTCACTCTAATCTAATAACTAAACTCTCTGACCTTCATCTCTCAACCTCTTCTTTAAGCTAGTTTTCTAGCTACTTATCTAACAGAAAACAATCTATATGCTGGAAAACTGTCACCTCCCCGTTTCTTCCTGTTAACACTGGTGTCCCCCAAGGCTCTATATTGGGTCCTCTCTTGTTCAATATTTTTACTAACAAGTTTATGCTCTGCTACCAACCTCTCCGCATTCATACAATATGCCAACAACTCGACCCTTATTACCACTGCCCACAGCATCCCAGAACTCCTTGCTCTTACCCAAGACACTTTTACATCCATCAAAACCTGGCTCACTGATAAACTAATTCTAAATCTAAAAGTCTAAACTTCTACATTTCCTTCCTAAAACACTGGCAACAGACAAACACACTTTCTCTATTACCTCCCTCAACAATACCACTATCAGGCCACAACCCCATACTAAATTATTTGGTGTTATAATAGACTATGAATTAAAATTCAGCATACATATCCAGCATTGCATAAAAAACACCAGAAACTTGGTCTCCTGTACTATAACCACAAACTGCTTTCACCCTCCACCAAACCCTCCCTGGCCCTCTCTCTCCTATTACCCTGTTGTTTGCATGCAGCTCCAGTTTTTACTAACCTTCAGTATTCACTTCTCTCTAAACTAGTGCAAGCATACAATAAAGTAGCTAGATTCGCCTCCAATCTCCCTTACAATCCCACCACTGCCTCGCCCTTAAATCATTACAATGGTCTGAATTCCCTAAACAATTGTTTCTTTCTCAACTGCATATCACACACTCAACTCTTTATAATCCCACTTCCTGTCCCTCTATCTCTATATAACCCCCGTCAATTTCATACATCTGGACACAAATCTTCTTGACATTTACAAATTGTCAAAAAATTATCAATAAGTCCCTATATAAATACTCTGTAGCTCACACCTCCCTTCCCGTCCACTTAAAATAAGAAGTATCCCCCATAAATTGCATTTCAATCTACAACTCAAACAGTACCTTCTTAAGACCTGGTCCTGCCCTTGCCAAGCTTCAACCTGATCTCTAACTAATTTCTTCCTAAATTCTACTTTTGATTACTTTAAGTTTTTCTCTCTTTTTATCTGCCTTTCTTTCTTGCTCTTCTTTACAATATATCTACAATCAGGTTCTTGTAAATACTCCTACTCGGGGATTATCCTGCTGCTACTGCATTGAATTTTTTGAAACATATATAAATATACTGTCTTTGTTGATTTCATTTATGTAAATGTTTCTTGTCAATATTACTACTGTAATTTTTAGTCTTGTATTAATTTGGCATGTCTGCAATTGTAATCGGAGCTTTTCTCCTCGGGTCTCCACTGAAAATGGGCCTTTGGCTCAGATGGACCAACCCGATTAACAAATACAATAAATATATAAATATAAATATATTTTTGATAAACCTCTGTGTCAAGGGAACCAAAAACTAAATCTCTAGCCAAAAAAGAATTTAAAATATCATTTTTCACATAATCTGGGAGGTACTGAGAATGCAGCCAGGCCAACCTCCTCAAAATAGCCTAGTGGCCGTTGCCCTGGAAGAAGTATGAAATGAGTCATACACATATTGTAAACAGCGGACTGTGCCTTGTAAAATGGAAGAAGCTAAATTATTTAAAGCAGGTTTTCCTCATAAGAAGAAACTGCAGACAAAACATTCATACTTTCACAATTATAATTCACTTTAAAATATGAGCCTGATGATTCAAAATTCTGAAAATCAAAGTTGCAAAAGCATACACTTTCTCCCCATACTTATCAATACTCTCCCCATCCTTGTCAGAAACAGTAGGATTGGAATTAACTAAATGTTTAGCAGCAGAGTGTAAAGTGGATATAAAAGGTGTACACACCTGTTACAATGCCAGGTGTCTGTGATATAAAAAATGAGACCACAATAAATCATTTCAAAACTTTTCCCACCTTTAATGTGACCTATAACCTGTACAATTCAATTGAAAAACAAATCTGTTAGGGGAAAAATATAAAAAATAACAAAAAGTACAATAAGCTGGTTACATAAGTGTGCACACCCTTAAACTAACACTTTGTTGAAGCACCTCTTGATGTAATTACAGCATTCAGTCTTCTTGGGTACATACCTGCCATCAATTAAAGAGACTCTGATTAACCCAAATAAAGTTCAGCTGTCTTAGTAGGATTTTTCCTAACATTTACTCAGTTGCCTGCTACAGCAAAAGCCATGGTTGGCAGACAGTTTATAAAGCATCAAAGGGATCTCATTGTTGAAAGGTATCAGTCAGGAGAAGGGTACAAAAAAATTTCCACAGCACTGGATACACCATAGAACACAGTGAAAACAGTCATCAAAAAGTGGAGAAAATGTGGGAAAACAGTGACGTTGCAAAGAACTGGACGTCCCTCCAAAATGGATGAAAAGACAAGATGAAAAATGATCAGGGAGGCTGCCAAGAGACCTACACCAACACTGAAGGAACTGCAGAAATTTCTGGCTGTGTACTACATGTGACAATCTCCTATATTCTCCATATGTCTGGACTATGGGGTAGAGTTGCAAGACAGAAACCTTTTCTTACACAGAAAAACACCCAGGCCCGGCTAAAATTTGCAAAACAATACATCAAGTCTCCCAAAAGCATGTGGGAAAATGTGTTATGGTCTGAGACCAAGGTTGAACTTTTTGGCCACAACTCCAAAAGGTACGTTTGGCGCAAAAACAACACTTTGCATCATCAAAAGAACACCATCCCTATGGTGAAGCATGGTGGTGGCAGTATCATGCGTTGGGGTTGCTCTTCTTCAGATGGAACTGGGGCTTTAGTCAAGGTGGACGGAATTATGAACAGTTCCAAATACCAGTCACTTCTGGCCCCAAACCTTCAGCCATCTGCTAGAAAGCTGAAGATGAAGAGGAATTTCACCTTTCAACATGACAATGACCTCAAGCATACATCCAAATCTACCAAAGAATGGCTTCACCACAAGAAAATTAAAGTTTTGGAATGGTCCAGCCAGAGGCCAGACACAAGTCTGTGGGGTGACCTGAAAAGGGCTGTGCACAAGAGATGCCCTTGCAATCTGACAGATTTGGAGAGCTTTTGCAAGGAAGTGTGTGCAAATATTGCCAAGTCAAGATGTGCCATGCTGATAGACTCTTACCCAAGAAGACTGAATGTTGTAATTAAATCAAAAGGTGCTTCTACAAAGTATTAGTTTAAGGGTGTGCATACTTATGCAACCAGGTTATTGTACTTTTTTTATTTTTTATATTTTTTCCCCTAACAGATTTGTTTTTCAATTGAATTGTACAGGTTATAGGTCACATTAAAGGTGAGAAAAGTTTCAAAATGACTTATTGTGGTCATTTTTTATATCACCAAAAACCTGGCATTTTAACAGGGGGTGTGTACACTTTTTATATCCACTGTAGATCAATGTTTGTGTATGTATCTTTAAGAAGCTATCCAAGTGCTTGCACAAGTGTATAAATACCGACCATGTGCGAGTCTGACTGCCATTTTGTAGTAAACTGTTAAGATGTAAGCATGTATATATGTAAGGTCTGTCTGTTAACCAGTTCATTTATATTTTATGATGTTGCTATCAATCCTAATGTGTTTCTATATATTAAAGCATCTAAACGAAATACCGCGCCTGCTTGTCTTCTATGTTAGAGAGGGATGAGCAACATGGTTTCCGAAGTGGGATGTCTAAAGGACATGGTGTCAGAAGCGGCACGTCTAAAGGGACATAAGGTTAGAAAAAGCAATGGTCAAAATGATTTGCTGCCAGAAAGGGTTCTAACTTCTTCCAATTAAGTTCAAGGGGCACCCGGTTGTCACTGGAGGAATACACAGCAATGAATCATCCCTACTGCACACATAATTAGCAAAACAGGTCAGAAACTAATTTCAGATATTAAAACTTGCTCAAAACTATTTTTTATACACAAAATAGGAAATGAGGCATACAGAATGCTTTAAACGATATTTACATAAATTGATATGTCTGATATTGACAAAAATATTCAAATTACTATGGAGAATGTTTGAAATAAAGTCCAAATTACATAAAACAAATAAAGTAAAAGGAAATGACAGAAGTTTTGCTAAGCACGTATTTTTCGTATTAAAGACATCCGAGTTATCAGAAGTGTATGAAGTGTTTGCATGTTTGTGCAGTATTACAGTAAACTTTTTTGCAAGATACAGCCATTACAGAACATATTTCATAAAGTATTTCAAAGAGTTTATTGTGCATCTGAATGTTATTACAAGCTCACAAAACAGTTTGTTCGTGCATAATTACAAGGGCCATATTTTCAGTGTGCTTGTGCATACTTTGTGGGGATGGCAGATGGATTTCGAATACCCAGTACACTTGTGTTTGATAATAATATTGTAGAGAATTGGGAGTGTTTGAGCAAGAGTATGACATTTTCATACAGGCTGCATTTTCTGATAAAGATGACCATACAAAGGCATTTATTCTGCTTAATTTAGTTGGGTCAGAAGCCATTGAAAGGAGCGTTCATTTGTGTATGCACCTGCTATCTAAGCAGGAGGGGGGAACCGTCATATTGTTGTACCAACTGAGTCAAGGGAGGACCCCGAGTGCTTAAAACATAAATTTAGAGAAATGTGTACCCCCCCCAGACAAATGTTACAATGGAAAGGCACTTATTTTACACAAGGGATCAAAAGCCTGGTGAAACTTTTGCAGCGTATATAACAGACTTGAGAAATTTAAAACATGCAGATTTGGTCATTTTAAGGGATGAGTTGATAAAGGACAGATGTGTGTAGTATTAAAGATGATGCTGTGAGAAAGATTTTGCTATGTGACATTGATTTAACTTTGAATAAGGCCACTGATATTCATCAGACATATGAGCTCACAGAAAAGCACACAAATATGCTTACAAATGAGAACAGCTCTAGAAGGTACAGTGATAAAGCTCATGTTGATAGTATGCAGCACGTAGTTAAAAGAAACAAGCCCAAACACATGGCAGCAACTGTAACCCCTGCAGCACTTATAGGTAAATCTCAGAACTTTCCAGCACATTCCAGAATTCACAGAGTCTCAGTGAAGCATAAGAGTGAGCCAGCAAACTCAAAGCATGGGCCCCAACCTAGTTTCATTGTCAACTGTTGAAATTGTGGTGGAAGTCATGAATCTAAAAGGGAGAAGTGTTTAGCTTCTCCCTTTTAGATTCACGACTAAAAGGGAGAAGTGTTTAGCTTTTGGTCAGCAATGCCACAAATGCAATAAGTGGAATCATTTCAAATGGTTTTGTAAATCAAAAGGCCCACTTTTTTATTAAAAGGGAACATTTTAAGGAACAAATTGATCAATTAGAGAGCTGCAACCCTGGATGGTGTGTCAGTGCTTTATGCAACAGTCAATGCAGTAGATTTATGGGCAAAGAATAAATTATTTTGGACTGTTTGGATAAATGAAAAACCCAAAGAGATCAGAGTTGACACAGGTTCCAAGTGCAATGTTATGTCAGTAGAAACATTTGCTAGAGTGTATCATGGTGAAAGGCTTGATGTGATAAGGCGTGCTGATGGTGGTGAAGAAATTCAGACTGAAGGCTCAGTAGTACTTTCATGTTACTCTGCTGGATGAAGCTACAACTTATTTTATTTGGTTAAGAGTCATGTCCAGTCATTATTAGGGATCAAAAACAGTTTGAAAATGGGACTGCTTTCATTTAATAAGGAAGTCCAAGTCAGCTTGAAAGACCACTACTCTAATCTTGCCCAATGCATTTTTTCTACCTATGCTGATCTCTTCGAAGACAGACTAGGGAAGCTTCCAGTTGTGTACTCCAAGAAGTTAGATCCAGATGTCAGTTCAGTTATCAGGCCAGCACGAAAACTTCCAATAGCCATGCAGGACAAAGTTAAAGCAGAGTTAGATAAAATGGTGCGACAAGGTGCAAATTGTCCTGTTGGTTCTGCAACTCCAAATGAGTGGGTATCCACCATGGTGGTTAGCTCATAAGAAAAACTCAGATTACATCAGAATATGTATTGATCCATGAGATTTGAACAAAGTGCTAAAACGGCATCATCCTCCAATGCACACAATTGAAGAAGTTGGAGCTCTGATGCCAAGTGCCACTGTTTTTTTCTGTCTTACGTGCAAAAGAGTTCATTTTGGCAAATTCAGCTTGACAAGAAATCCTCATTGCTTGCTAAGTTCAGTACTCTGGATGGTACAGATTTTTGAGAATGCCATTTGGGATAAATTCCCAAGTGAAGTCTTTCAACATGCAATGGAACACGTTTTTTCTGGGTATTCTTGTGCTATTATAGTAGACATACTAGGAGGTGGTCATGGTGAAGTCTGCATGACTGAAACCTCAGAAAAGGAATGAGCAGCCAAGTGAATCTCAAGCTCAACCCACAGAAATGCAAATTCAGGCTACAAGAGGTTACTTATGTTGGTCATTTATTTACTAGTTCAGGCCTATGGCCCGACCCTTCTAAGCAAACAGCCATTCTCGAGATACCAGCTCCAGACAATGTTCAAGCCCTGCAACGTTTTCTTAACATGGTTAACTATCTAGGCTAGTTCATTCCGGACTTCAGCTAATTATCAGCACTACTTAGACAGCTGACATAAAAAGATGTACCCTGGTCTTGGTTAGAGCAACACCAAAGAGCATTTGATGTCCTGAAACAGAGAACTGCCAGTCTACCAACTCTCAGATACTATGATGTTCACAAGCCATTTACTCTTTCATATGATGCTTTGAAATTTGGTCTTGGTTCAGTCATAGGTTCATAGGTGTTTACTAGGCTAACGACTACAAGGTCCTTTTTAAGCCTAGCCATCCAGTCCAAATCTCTGACAAGTTCCGATACCCTTGATAAGTGTAAGTATGGTCCTGGGAGATGAACCATTTACAGGTTACCTGTTTACATTAGAGAGACAGGTGCCAAATCAGGGATGAATTTCCGTTTTTTCATCAAATTGTCCAAGCTGCACTTGAATTGGGTTAGGGAGGAACTCTGCTTCACATGGATGGGGAGCCAGTTCCCTAGACAGGGTAGTCTCTGGGATACATAACTATCTCTCAAGCAGGACCTATTCATATCACAGGCAAGGTTTAAGTCCTTAGAACAGGTAATTCTGGTACTGTTTGTTTTGTGGATATGCAGGAGGTCCATCAGAGTGGGGTCTGACAATGCCCTGTATGCCATGCATAGATCTCCCCTCAAAAGCCTGTAGGAGAGAGAATACAGGGATAGGGCACGAGGCAGTCTACATAAGACATATTACTTACTCCCTGAATTCTTTTAGTGAGGAACCTCTGTGGACTTACCAGTTGTTGGATATGCCTGGTTAGCTACATACCAAAGGGGGCACTGTACTCAATGATAGGTCTGATGAATGCCAAATACAACGGAACAATGACTTCCTTGGACTTGGATGTCATACCTTTGTTTATAAGTTGTGTAACAGAATGATTTCTTTACCACTGTAGACACATGTTCTTGTGATAAATAATATATTGGGCAGTCCACCAAAAAGCTATGACTCAGAATCTGGAAGCACATCAGGGACATTAAAAATGCCTCTTCATTAAATCATATTACACAGCATTTGAAATATGTACATAATCAGGGCTATAGTTTACTTACATTTTCTGTAGTGTATTTTTATGCACATCCTCAGCTGTACTTGAGGGTTTCAACTGCATTTACACAAGGAAGCATGGTTTACTTTTTCTATCTCACTGTTAAACCTACAGGGTGAATAAACTAAATAATGAGATAGTCATTGCAAAGCTGTATAAAAGTACATCTTTCATGTATTTACTGATCCATTACTTATTTATTCATCATCGTCTCCTTTCAAGCTTTTCCCAGTTAGGGGTCACCACAGTGGAACAGCGGTCTTCAGAACAATTGGCAGTGGAGTTTTACAGTGGTGAGTTGTCAGGCTGGAGCCCAATCTTCCACTGAAGGCACACAAACACCTAGGGCCAATTTAGTGTGTCCGATCTGCTTACAGCATGTCTTTGGGATGCGGGAGGAAACTGGAGCACCCAGAGGAAACCCATGCAACCGCAGGGAGGACATGCAGACTCCGCACAGAAGGCACCCCAACCGAAAATCAAACCAGAGAACCTCTTGCTGTAAGATGGCAACACTAACCGTTGCACCCCTGCAGCTGCTCATATTACTTATTTATTCATATATGCATTCATTTCTAAAATGGAATCCACAAGCAGTTAATCCATTTTCTAGCACTGCTTTTAATGCAGCTTCCAGATTAATTTCATTGGTTGTTTTGGAGTATAAACACCACTTTTTTACGGGTTGTCTCTATTTCTTCCTTGCTTTTTGCTAGTATGCAAATTTATTTTGAAATTTAGTAGGGTGTTACTGTCGTAGTATCTCTGCTGAGGAGCTAGCTAGGTTTTCACCTGTAGAAATAGTTTATTATTTTAATGAAAGGAAATGTTCATCAAATATTGAAAGATAAAAGATGAATTGTGTTCTCCCAATGTATATTCCTTCTTACAGCTGCTTTCCATAATCTCCTCTACAAATGAACTCCTACTCACACCCTTGTATTGCTCCTGATCTTATGAAGAGAATCACATCTGCTTTCTTCCTGCTCTCAGGAACTTTACCCTTAGGTTCATAGGTAGATACTAGGCTATCTGCCCTACGGCATTTATAAGCCTAGCCCGAGTGTATTTGGCTTTCGCCTCCCTATTAGATTAGCCTACTGTGCCTCTGTACAGTAAGTCACAGAAGGTAGCCCTTTAAGATTAATTTACTGTGCCTCTGTCGAGCAGGGACACTGAAGAGATCCCAGGGGTGAATTTGTGATTTCCCATCCACGCGTCCAGATTTCGCTTGAAGAGGGTCAGCGAGGGGCTATGTCTAACATGAATTGGTATTCTATTCCAGAGTGAGGGGAGCCTCTGGGAAATGAATCTGTCCCTCCAGCCTGTCCTATTTATTTTTGTGCTGAGGTTTAAGTCCCTGGAGCGTGTAAGCTCTAAGGGATTTGGATTTTTTGAGGTGGAGCATGTCCATTAATTCTGGATTAGACATGGCTTTGTACGTCAGGCATAGATCGCCTCTGAGTAGGCGGTAAGCAACTGAGTAGAGCTGGAGTTTCTTTATTCGAGCTGCATAGGACATCTGTTTGTAGCCCATGATCCTCTTGGCGAGGTACTTTTGGGGTCTCTCCAGTTGCTGCAGGTGTCGGGTAAGGTACACCCCAAAAGGGGCATTGTATTCAATTATGGGCCTGATGAGTGATTAGTAGAGGGGCACAATGACCTCTCTTGATCTAGATGTGAACCCTTTCATGATAAGGTGGGCTATATAGAAAGTCTTTCTAACCACTTTGGCAACGTGATTATCAAAGGAGAGATTACTATCTACGTTGGTCCCCAAATCTCTAATTACTTCTTCCATACTTAATGGATTACCACCTATGTGGTAATTTGTGGGCACTTTGTTTTTCCCAAAGGGGATGACTATGCACTTTTTAGCATTTAGCTTGAGGCCGTGGTTCTGGCACCAAGCATCCATCTCCGTGAGACCCTTTTGGAGGATGCTTGTGTCAGCTGGAGAGTCGATTATGGCTCCCAGTTTGCAGTCATCTGTGAACTTTGTCAGCCATAGTCCCCCCCCCCCCCGTGTTAGCCTGAACCTCAGAGAAGTATATACTGAATAAGAGAGGTCCCAGAACTGAGCCTTGTGGGACGCCACTTGTAACTGGTTTGGATTCAGACGTGGCACCTGCAATTCTGACCATGTGCGTTCTATCCCTGAGCCAGTTTGCAATCCATCTTGTGATATACGGGTTGATATTTAAGCTGGTAAGCTTATTTATGATGCCCGAGTAGGGTATTGTGTCGAAGGCTTTTGCGAGGTCCAGGTAGGCTGTGTGGACTACCTTGCCCTCGTCTATGGCTTTGGTAACTGTTTCAAAGAAATCAACTAGGTTTAAGAGGCAAGATCTGCCCTTAACAAAGCCGAATTGGGTAGGGTCCAGTGTCTGGAGGCTCCCAATGTCTTTGTTTATAAGTTCCATGATAATACGCTCCATAGCTTTACAGACCAGACTAGTCAGGCTTATGGGGCGATAGTTCCCGGGGTCCGTTGTGACACCACCTTTGTGGAGTGGGACCACTGTAGCTGTACGCCATTCGTTGGGTACATATCCTGTAGTAAGGCTAAGTTTGAACAGTGACAATGTGAGGGTTCAGTTCTTCTTGCAGCTCGTGTAAGACACAGCCTGGGACACCGTCCGGTCCCATAGATGCTGTGTTTTTTGCTTTGGAGGGGGCAGCTTTCACCTGTGCATCTGTGATGTCAGGGAGGTTACATTCAGTTGGGATAGGCATTTGCTCCTTTGAGGGGGAAGGGGGGGAGAAGTTAGCAATGAATCTGTCTGCCAGGATGTTGGCTATGTCTGTAGGTTCGGTATATTTTGTACCGTTATGCAACAATTCAGAGCATATCTGTGAGTTTCCACCCATATTCCTGACATAACTAAAGAAGGCCTTGTGATTATCTTTAGTGTCTAGGGCAATTTTTCTTTCGAAACTGGCCTTTGATGATTTTATGAGGGATTGTAGTTTCTTGCTAATACTGATCAGAGATGCCTTCCCTTTTTGGGATTTTGCTCTGCCATGTAGTAGCTTCCTCCTTCTGTTGTATAGCTTATTTATGGCCGGGGTCCATCAGACAGGTCTCCTGTTTTTGGAGGAGTGAGTCTTGGTTTTATTTGGATAGCATGATCCATGCATTCCTGCAGGTGCTCATAGAATGCAATTATAAAGGATTCTGCGGATTGGGCTGTATTATCCTCTGGCCCGGGGGCTTTGAAGGATTCCACCTCAGCCTTGAGAAGTGTGAAGTTAGCTTTTGAGAAATTCTTTACAGTGATTTCCTTGGCTGGGGGTGGGGACGGGATATGGATGTCCAGGGAAATTAGTTTATGGTCTGATCTTACCAATGAGGGGTTTACCTCCGGTGTGGAACATAAGAGTCCCCATGCTGGTGTTGACCAGGTCCAATATGTCGTTCCCTCTTGTGGGAGTGGTGACCAGTTGTTCCATCACGTTAGAGTTTATAAATTCAAGGAACCATTGGGCGAGGGTGTTTGGGCTTGAGTAGTTTTCCCAGTCAATGTTTGGGTAGTTGAAGTCACCCAATAACATAGTGTTTGGAGAGACCTTCATATTCTCCAGTATTCTCAGGAATGCCAACTGGGGTTCCTGTGAAAGGGAGGGTGATCTGTAGCAGGCTACAAACTGAAAGGCAGTTTTGCCCGTTGTTAGTTGCACATGGATGGTTTCCGATGCTTCGTGCAGTGCCACTAACCTGGAGGTGCTTCGGTCCGAGTTTTGGGGCCGAAAAGCATGGTATGAGTTATAACGAACCAAATGCAATGAGTAATACGCTGCAAACCAAGCCAAGTAGTGTGAACCAAGTGGAATAAGCCAAAGGACCAGCGAAGTTAAATACACCTCTTTATTTGTAAAAACAGCTTAAACGAAAAACTAAAATGTTTCAATGCACTCCAAAGACCCTGTGCAGTTCAATTAAAACCAATAACCTGCTGTATAAAGCGATTAAGTGCTTTCATCCACTAATCGTGGACTTCATCAGAATCGTATACAATCATAGAGTAAATCATTTTATAAACTTTTTGGCGGCAACTTTTTACACAAAAATTTAAAGCCATATTCATCCTGTTTTATTCTACAACACATTAACTATCTATTCATATTTCAGGTAAAAATGAATGTACAGTGTGTTCCTACAAACAATACCAGTATTGAAATAAATAATACTCAATTTATAATATAAAACCCCTTTAAAATACTGTTAAAATAATATCCTATCAATCTTGTATTGGATTTGTTAATTAAAACATCAAAATACTATATATATATTATAATGTTGTTAAAACCAAATTTGTATAATTACCTTAATGCATAAATAAACATAATATATGGGCTGATTATCTAAATGCACTTATGCTGTTTAAAAAATACATATAGAACAATAATGTAACAGTGAATGCATATTAGAAAATAAATATGTACAAATGAATAACCTAAATGAATAATACATATATGCTATTAAAAAGTGTAAGTATAATATATTGATACTTCCCATAAAACTTCAAATCTGTTCTATATTATGTATAACATGTAATATAAGAATGTAAATATTGAGAGTTGATTAACTGCATATAGGTGTTCATAGATTCGCTTCCTGAATTTCCGTTCAGTTTTACCTATATAGTAACAACTGCATAATTGACATTTGGCTAGATATACAATATTCATGGTATTGCAATTACCATTTACAAATGTAACTCTAGTCTTATTTATGTTATCCAATACCAAATTAACATCTTCATTAATGGTTTTACAATACTGACAGCTTCCACATTTTCTAGTTCCTCGATTGTTTCCTTTACCACTAGTCTGTCCTATATTCCTTTCCAGAAGGGCCTTCAAATTCATTCCCATTTTGTATACAAAAATAGGTGACTCACCCAATACTTCCCTTAAATCAGTATCATTAAATGATACATTCCAATATTTTGGTGGAATAGTGGATGAAAGCGCTTAATCGCTTTATACAGCAGGTTATTGGTTTTAATTGAACTGCACAGGGTCTTTGGAGTGCATTGAAACGTTTTTGTTTTTCGTTTAAGCTGTTTTTACAAATAAAGAGGTGTATTTTAGCTTCGCTGGTCCTTTGGCTTATTCCACTTGGTTCACACTACTTGGCTTGGTTTGCATGGTATGAGTTATAACCTGGTAGTGCTGGGGTGCTCTCAGGAGCCTTGAACCAGGTTTCTGTTACTGCACAGACATCGATTTTCTCCATACTGAAGAGAGCCTTGAGTGCGTGCATCTTGAGGTTTAGACTTCTGGCATTGAGTAGCATTACCTTTAGTTTTTTTATCCTTGGGTTGTCTATGGAGGTGGGTTTGTCCTTTGAGCCTTGCCTAAAAAAGGCACTATGGGGGTGGCAAGAGCCTTGGCCAGTATACGAAAGCCTAAGGGTGACAGGTGCAAGCCGTCCCTAGCGAAGCAACGTGGCTTATCGAGCATGTCATCCCAGGCTGACAGACACTGGATCCCCTTTGAATGACACCAATACTTTAGCCAATTGTTGAAACTGATTATTTTGTCTTTATACTGTGGCATCATTCTTGGTGAGGGCAAGATGCTACTCAAGGTCAGGGTCATACCAGCCTGGGCTACATGATCAAAGAGCTCCTCTATGTCTTTTTTCATGTAGTCCAGGGAGGTACGTCTCAGGTCATTCACACCAGCATGGACAATGACGGAGTCATATTTGTACTTGCTTTGGAGTGACTTGAGTGCTTGTGTTATGTGGCGGATCCTGGCACCCGACAGGCAACTTACAGTGACCTTCTCCTTGTTCAGTCTGGTGAGCAGGACGTCAGTTTGCCGGACAATAGAGTCCCCTATAACGAGTGTATTTGGTGTGTTGTTTAGCCTTAAGGGCTGTGACTGTCAGGCACACTGACTTTGTGAGATATGTGATTCGTGGGTATTGTTGAGGGGTGGCTGTTGCTTGGATATCTGCTTTGGAGGTCTTTGCTGCTTAGGCAGATTTTTATTTAGAGCCTCAGAGTATGTTTTTGTGTGTTTATGTGTTGGGTATGCAGATGCAATAGGTCTATGTGAGACTGGATTTGTGGTGCTGGTGGTTACCTTTTCCTCTTGACTGACTGTGCCAGTCTTGGGTTGAGAGAGCTCTGCCTCCAGTTTGGTTGTGTAACTGCATCTCTTACATGTATTAGAATTTGTTGGAAGGAGGAGAGGGTTGTCTGTGTACATAAGGCAATTGTAACATTGCCTCAAAATTCCCAGATTCACCAGCTGGACTGGAGAGTAACCCTGAAACTGACCCTTGGACATACCAGATTAGTATAGGGAACTGGTTTTGTACTGACCAGATTAGTAAAGGGAACTGATTTTTCACTTGATCGGGACCAATCGGGAGCCCAGTACTTATGAGAAGTCTAGGAGGGTGTAGTGCTTTAGTTAGTTAGTGTTTCCTTATAACAACTGAGCAAGTGCAGGGCTTTAGAAAGAGAATAGAGTGCTTACTTTGAGAGTTTGAACAGTTCTAAGGGAAAAAATGAAGAGCAGACTTTGTGGAGCCTGCAATAGTTTAAACCTGTTTAGGCGACGCTGCTCAGTGCGCAAAACCACACAAAAAGAGAGTTGTAGGGTTTTAAGAGAAAGAGATCAAAGGGTTTAGAATTGACTCAAAATGGCCAATAAAACTACAGCTTCTAGGCAGTAACCACTCCTACAGGGACAGGCAGGCTTGTTCAGTGTTAACCATGCCACTGGTGAACACAGAGACTTCCCTTTAGCCCAAACAAGCACTGGCCTTCTAGAAACTTACAAACAGTTCAGAACAGCAAATCTGTAACTGAACTTTCTTAAATTTCAGAAAGTGGGAAAAAAGCAAGACTTTTTTGTTTTTTTCTTTTTTTGTTTTAGTTTAAAGGTAGCAGAGATACACAAGTAGCAGAATACTCACAACAGTGCAATAAATGACCCCACAGTTGAGTGCTAGGCCAAAGTCAGGTAAAATGCAGTTTTAAGAGAAAAAAACGATTTTAAATTAAGTGCAACACAGGAAATGCAGTAAACAGGCTCTAGATGTGTTCTAAATACTGTTTCTGATACAGATATAAACTTTAGCAAGCCGGAAAATGCCAAAAAGTTTAGCAGTCGAAAAGCCCTACTGAGGATGAGTCAGTCCTCCTGAAGGCTTTCAGGTCTCAACCCTCCACCTCTTGGGTGTCTCCGCCCTTCGATGAGCTCATGCAGTTGGTTTCTCGAAGGGTGTGGGAGTCACCGGAGTCCATGGAGCCTGTCCATAGGAGGCCTAACAAGTTTATATCAGCCCCACCAGACAAAACATTCTTGACCAAAGAAGTTCCCATTAATGCCAAGGTGGTGGCGGCGGCCACCAAAAAGGAAATGTCTGAGACTTCATAATTTATCCATCCTTCTAATAGAGAGTCTAGGATCATGGATAGATATGGGAAATGCATGTTCAGTTCAGCGACTTTTGCTCTTCTTTCACTGAACTACTTAACCCATTTTACTAGGTTGCAAAGAGATCTCCTTAAGGATTTGGGAGAAGATCTTCAGAGTACAGTAACTGCAGGTGCCTCTGATAAAGTTGCGGCCCAGCTTTCTACCCAAAATTCTACTGTCAACTCATCCATGCATCTCATTTCTTATGCAGCTGATGGAACAAGTAGGGCAGCGGGTACAGGAATCGCTTTTAGAAGACATTCCTGGATGTTCCTTTGTGGAGCCCTTCAAGTCATCCTTCAATACCCCTTTTGATGGCTCATCCCTTTTTGGGCCTAAAGTGAAGGAAACCTTGACCAGGTGTGAACAGGAGGGAAAGACTCTGTCTGCCATCGGAGTCCGTTTTTCCACCCCTACTCGACCTTATCCCAAAGGTCAAAGGGGAAGGAAAATGTGGTTCCGGAAAGCCCAAGGAGCCTTTCAGGACACACGTGGTGAACCCCCCTCCAGGGGCAAAGGAGGGATAATAGTGGAAGACGCCACCCTCATAGCAGAGGGGGTCCGCAACATCAGGGTGACAAAGATCACTTCTCTGGGCAACCCTACCAGAGCTCCTGAAAGGAGGCCAGACTGTCCTGCTCTGGAGGCAGTCAGGGGTCGCTTATCTTTGTACCCAGACACCTGGCAAAAAATATCAAAAGACAGCTGGTACAAAGTATCATTTCCAGAGGGTATTTCATACCATTTGCCACACCCCCTCCCTCCATAAGGAGCATCCCGGACATTCCACCCAGTTACAGGGAACAAACAACTATAGAGGTCCAAAGGTTGCTAGGAAAAAAAGAGTCATCCAGCCAGTCCCAGCAGTCCAAATAGGATCTGGAACTTACTCAAGATTCTTTTTGGTTACAAAGAAAACTGGGGACTGGAGACCCATTTTGGACCTCAGCAGACTCAACCAATATGTAAAGAAAGAGAAGTTCTGGATAATCACACTTCAGTCTATACTTCCATTCTTAGGGAAAGACAATTAGATGTGCTCGATAGATCTCAAGGATGCGTACTACCACATAAAGATGGCCCGGCCATCCATAGGTCATCGGCGTTTCTGGCTGGAAGCCAATCATTTTCAGTTTCAAGCCCTGCCCTTTGGTCTCACTACAGCCCCCAGAGTGTTCACCAAATGCATGGCAGTGGTCACTGCTCACCTGAGGCGTCTAGGATTCCAGGTATTTCCATACCTAGACGATTGGCTCCTTACTGCCACCATCAGGCGTCAACTTATTCAGCAAGGGAGTACACTATCACTCTGCAGTCAGCTAGGCATTACAGTCAACTCAGAAAAGTCTGCCTTGTCGTCATCGCAGCATATCATTTTTATTGGGGCAGAGCTAGACACCTCAACCACCACTCTAAGCCTACCAACAAAAAGAGTCTTTCTTCTTCATCAGCAGGTCAGCACACTGGTATCAAAACACAGAGCACCAGCATCAGAAGTTCTGAATGTATTAGGTATGATGGCAGCAGCAGTCCTAGCCATACCATTAGTGAGATTGCATATGCGGATTCTTCAATGGTTGTTGTTCACTCAGCAGTCTTACCAGGAACTACCCATGGACCATACAATATTAATTACAAGCTCTTGCAAGAAAGACCTCCAGTGGTGGTTGACGTCTCTTCATGTCATCATAGGATGCCCCTTTGTTCTACCCCTCTCAGTAGCCATTGTGACCACGGATGCTTCCCTGATAGGGTGGGGGGATGCATTTTCAGGGAAAGACTGCCCAAGGCACATGGACCGAACAGGAGTCACATTTGCATATCAATGTTCTGGAGATGAGAGCAGTACCTCTGGCGTTGCAGTACTTCCAGGACTCTCTCCCTCTAGGAACGATTGCGATTCAGACAGACAATATGTCAGTAGTCTGGTACCTGAACAAGCAAGGGGGAACCAGATCTTACCCCCTTTGCCGAGAAGCCCTCAGAGTTTGGCAGTGGGCTGTTTCCTCCCAGCACTTTCTGTTGGTAACGCACATCCCAGGGAGATCCAACATGATAGCAGACTAAGCAAGGCAATCCTATTGCCACACGAGTGGTCCCTCAAGCAAGAAATTGTGGACAGTATTTTCCGCAAATGGGGCCAGCCTTGCTGCGACCTTTTTGCCAGTCGCATCAACACAAAATGCAGAAGCTACTTTACCCTGATTCCCCCTCTGGGAGAAGCCAGAAGGGATGCACTCGTACACGATTGGCTCCCGGGTCTCCTCTATGCATTTCCACCAAGACCATTGATAACCCGTCGGGGGACCTTCATCCCTCTCTGCAGTCTCTGAAGCGGATAGCTTGGCTGCTCCAGTTCCCTACATAGCCAGGCTTCATAACCTTTCCAATGAGACAAAACAGATCCTTTTGTCTTCTCATAAGCCATCCACTAGAAGATTATATCTTAGTAAGTGGAAGAGATTTTCCATATGGGCCTCTAAGCATAATACTGATCCCTACCAAGCCTCCATGACATCCATACTAGAATTCTTGACTATGATTTTTAACAAAGGAGCGGCAGCAGCAACAGTATGGGGTCAGTTGGCTGCTATATCTAATTTTCATCTTGGGGTTGATGGGTTAAATATGTCCAAGTTATCCAAAGCATTTCTCAAGGGGACATTTTATATGAGACCACCTGTGAAAACTCCCTATTTTCCATGAAATCGAAATGTTATGCTCTCATGTATAATTCTCCCGCCATTTGAACCAGCATCATCTTGTGACTTCAAATATTTGTCGCGGAAAACCATACTTCTGGTAGCTATTACTTCTGCCTGCAGAGTGTCAGAGCTTCAGCCTTTATCTATCAGCCCTCCTTATTTGATTTTTCATGCTGACAGAGTATCACTTAGGGCAAATCCTTCCTTTTTGCCCAAAGTTTGTTCAGAAACCAATATTAACCAAGTTATTCAGTTACCAGTTTTCTTCCCTAATCATTCCAACAAGTTAGAGTATATGCTGCACAGACTTGATGTTCACAGACAGCTCAGATTTTATTTGGATAGAACAAAAGATTTCAGGAAATCAGACCAGCTTTTTGTTTCATTCTCTGAGTCCATAAAAGGTAGACCAGTGGCTAAAACGACTCTGTCTAAATGGTTATCTGATTGCATTCACCTTTGTCTAATTCAGCTGCTAATATGCCTTTGCAACACAAGATTAAAATTCACTCAACCAGAGCAGTTTCTACGTCCTCTGCCTTTTCAGCCAAATTGCCCCTTGATAACATTTGTGCAGCAGCCACTTGGTCAAAACCTCATACCTTTAGCACTCATTACAAAGTTGATAAGGCCAACAGGGACAGAGCTTCCTTTGGGTCCACGGTCCTGAAAAATGTACTCCCGTGAGCCACCCGAGATTGATGGTGCGTGGGACGCTACCCATTAGTCAAGAATAAACAGCGAGAATGAACAACTTCACATTAAGAAGTTATGTACTCACCATAAAGTTACACATGAGTTGTTCATCTCACCTTCATTCGTACGTCCCTCCCTCCTACCCCCCCAATAGCTAATAGCTGACCTAGATGTTGGTCTCATCCTGGTTGCTCAATTTCTTCTTCCCTTCCGAAAAGGAATAAATAATTTTATATGGTTATAGTACATGCAGCAAACAAGATCTGAGGTAATTCACAGTGCATCATGGGATAGGGGCTTGGCCTCATGCTACTGGAAGACCTCGAGCTTTGCATGTGGTCATACCGGAGCCGATGGATCGGCATCGAACACATCAGTCAAGAATGAAGGCGAGATGAACAGCTCACACGGAACGTTATGTTGAGTACACAACTTCTTATTATATACATTAAACATACACGGCTGGAGAAGATCTGGTATTCAGTACTTAATGCTCTCAGTACTGAAACAGATTATGTATTAGAATAAGAAAGTCATTAGTAAATATGCCCAGTAATTTACTAAGTTAGGCGCTGCAGTGCCAAACAGAAGAATACACTGCCAGAAACCAGTATCAGTCAAAAAATATTCCATTAGAATGGCAGTTATATAACATTCATTTGGCAAGATCTTCAATTTGGCTAGCAGCTGTCAGAACTGTGGTAAAATGTAATGTTAAAAAATGTGGCCATGTTTATGGGAGAATTGTTAAAAAGGGGTAAAATCCTCTACCTCTCCCCATTAGAGAACACCAGATCCAAGACTACCAGTAATCTGATTGAGGCTTGCTCCTTAAAAGGCATCAAGAATGTTCTCTCATGTAACCGTACTCAGGTTGTTCCATTTTACATTTTGCATATTAAACTCCTCCATCAACAACACCTCTACTTTATGTACCATTCTCAGCAAACAGCATACCATCTTCTTGCCTTGTTTCATCCCCATAAAGAGGTTTTTGAATATGTTTCTGACAACTGTCCTGCCATTTCATTTCAAAAGTGAGGTACATTGTTCCCTCGATCTGAATTTTTACTTCTATATTCTGTGCTCTTTCTCCTTCCCTTACATAAAAGGACTTACACATTTGAGTTCTTGTTTGAACTGTATTTGTTAATTTTTTAGGACCTTCTGTAACTTAATTTACAGCTGTTATTGGCAACTGCCCACAGTTAAGTGCTTTGGCTAAAGCACTCATCTGAATGAATTTCATCTCCTCCTGTTTTATTCACATGGTCTGTTCTATAAAATATGTATTTCTAAAGTTCACATCCCCAGTCATAATTTTCTTTGTACCACATTTGTGTTACTGTTACAATATCAGGACATTTTATTCTTCCACTAATGTTACCAGTTCACATAACATTTTGTTCAGACCGGTGGCAACATTAATTTCCACAGTCTTGGCTTTTTTTACCTTATCCATACTGTAACAAATTTGTATAGAACTAAGATGTGTAATTGCTTTTCAGTGATAACAGCAAAAATGTTGGTAATGAAACTGCATTTAGACACATACACACATATATGCATTAGATAAAAGCTAGCGTTTCACAAATTTCCAGTCAGCAAAAATAATTTGACTAAAATTCATTGGAATTTTCTAGACAAAGGCATAAATTTGAAATTTAACTTGGCAGACGTGGAAGAGTCAGAGAGGCTATACCAAATGGGGTAAGCATGTGAAAGAATAGATGTGTAAAATCTTACCATGATGATAGATGTCCTTCTCTTCACTGTTACAGTATTCATTACATGAGGGAGTTCCCCAATGTAGGCAATCCGACGTCGGCCAGTATACAAAAGAGTTTTAACTACCTTTAAGTGGTACAGTGTGAAATATTTTCTGCTTAAAAACCTCAGCTTTGGCCGGCTAAGAACTTGCTATCTTCAACTGGACGTATAAGAGAATTTAAGTACCTTTATCTGCTCTTTTTTTTTCCCAAAAATACAGTATTTAAATTGATTTTAACTGTGTGGAAGGAATATTAGCTGAACTGGAAGTTAATCAGTGTTTGCTGAATTTTGTTATTTGCTAGTAATTACAGGTGTGGGGGTAGTCACATTCTTTGATTTCCTGTCCTTGCCTATTAAAGTGGTACAGTGTGAAATATTTTCTGCTTAAAAACCTCAGCTTTGGCTGGCTAAGAACTTGCTATATTCAACTGGACGTATAAGAGAATTTAAGTACCTTTATCTGCTCTTTTTTTCAAAAAATACAGTATTTAAATTGATTTTAACTGTGTGGAAGGAATATTAGCTGAACTGGAAGTTAGTCAGTGTTTGCTGAATTTTGTTATTTGCTAGTAATTACAGGTGTGGGGGTAGTCACATTCTTTGATTTCCTGTCCTTGCCTATTTAAGTGGTACAGTGTGAAATATTTTCTGCTTAAAACCTCAGCTTTGGCCGGCTAAGAACTTGCTATATTCAACTGGACGTATAAGAGAATTTAAGTACCTTTATCTGCTCTTTTTTTCAAAAAAATACAGTATTTAAATTGATTTTAACTGTGTGGAAGGAATATTAGCTGAACTGGAAGTTAGTCAGTGTTTGCTGAATTTTGTTATTTGCTAGTAATTACAGGTGTGGGGGTAGTCACATTCTTTGATTTCCTGTCCTTGCCTATTTAAGTGGTACAGTGTGAAATATTTTCTGCTTAAACCCTCAGCTTTGGCGGCTAAGAACTTGCTATATTCAACTGGACGTATAAGAGAATTTAAGTACCTTTATCTGCTCTTTTTTTTCAAAAAAATACAGTATTTAAATTGATTTTAACTGTGTGGAAGGAATATTAGCTGAACTGGAAGTTAGTCAGTGTTTGCTGAATTTTGTTATTTGCTAGTAATTACAGGTGTGGGGGTAGTCACATTCTTTGATTTCCTGTCCTTGCCTATTTAAGTGGTACAGTGTGAAATATTTTCTTCTTAAAAACCTCAGCTTTGGCCAGCTAAGAACTTGCTATATTCAACTGGACGTATAAGAGAATTTAAGTACCTTTATCTGCTCTTTTTTTTAAAAAAAAAAAATACAGTATTTAAATTGATTTTAACTGTGTGGAAGGAATATTAGCTGAACTGGAAGTTAGTCAGTGTTTGCTGAATTTTGTTATTTGCTAGTAATTACAGGTGTGGGGGTAGTCACATTCTTTGATTTCCTGTCCTTGCCTATTTAAGTGGTACAGTGTGAAATATTTTCTGCTTAAAAACCTCAGCTTTGGCCGGCTAAGAACTTGCTATATTCAACTGGACGTATAAGAGAATTTAAGTACCTTTATCTGCTCTTTTTTTTCAAAAAATACAGTATTTAAATTGATTTTAACTGTGTGGAAGGAATATTAGCTGAACTGGAAGTTAGTCAGTGTTTGCTGAATTTTGTTATTTGCTAGTAATTACAGGTGTGGGGTAGTCACATTCTTTGATTTCCTGTCCTTGCCTATTTAAGTGGTACAGTGTGAAATATTTTCTGCTTAAAAACCTCAGCTTTGGCCGGCTAAGAACTTGCTATATTCAACTGGACGTATAAGAGAATTTAAGTACCTTTATCTGCTCTTTTTTTTCCCAAAAATACAGTATTTAAATTGATTTTAACTGTGTGGAAGGAATATTAACTGAACTGGAAGTTTTCACTCTGCTCTTCAGTTAGTCCCACCCTCCCTCCCTGTTTTTGTTTTGGTGTTAATCTTAGTGGCCTTGCAACTGCCCGCCCCTCTTGCACATTTGTGTTTGGATACTCCTTCTGGGCCCATCTCATTTGCTCACTCAACTGAGTGCAGTGAGATCATATTCTGATTTTAGGCACTCCTACTGTATACAAAGAGAGCATCTGGGAAACAGAAAAAAAAAAACAAAAAAAACAAAATTTAAGCTTGTTTCCTGCCTTTCCTGTTAAGTGGTATAGACTATTTGTAGGCTTCTGTGCCCCCAAGCCCTTCTGTGTTGGAGGGAAGCCTTCTAGCTTAGTTTTTTTTTTCTTATAACTAGCCAGTTTTCTAGTTTCAGCACTCAAATATGTTTCTTTGATCTCAGCACTTGTTCAGAAAAAAAAAAAAAAAAAAAAATTTCATCTGCTTTTACTGTACTTGTGTTTCTACCTACTTTTTTTTACTTTTGCATCATCTTAAAAGTACTCAATTGTATTTATTACTGCTTGGTGTAACTCATTCTAAGCCTTTTGGTTTAAACACTTGGGCTTCGGACCAGTTGTTTTGCACTGAGAGGGTTTGTGGTCTGCACTGTAGTGGCAGAACAGGTAGCTTACATCCTTCTAGGTTGGGAACTGCTGATTGAGGGCTCAGTGTCTGTTATTCTAAAAGTGTATTAATTCTGGTTTAAGCACTTGGGCTTTCAGGCCAGTTATTTTACATTAAGAGGGTTCGTGGTCTGCACTCTTGTGGGAGGAGTGGCTGGACTCTGCCCTTCTGAGCTGGGAATTTCTGGTTGAAGGCTTATAGTGCATGCATATCTGAACTGCTTCTTACTGAAGTTGGTGCGCCTTGTTTGCTGTGGCATAGACTGTATTCGGGCCTGCTGGATCTAGCTTTGTTTGTGTAACTTGAGCACTAATCCAGGCATTCTCTAAAGTATTCAACTGTATTTATTACTGCTTGGTAGTAAAGTGTAGCTATCATTCTAAGTCTTTTGGATTATGCACTTGGGCTTCAGACCAGTTGTTTTACATTAGGAAGGTTTGTGGCATGCACTGTGGTGGCAGGACAAGTAGCTTTCATCCTTCTAAGTTGGGAACTGCTGATTGAGAGCCCAGTGTCTGTTATTCTTAAAGTGTATTAGTTCTGGTTTAAGCACTTGGGCTTCAGGCCAGTTATTTTACATTAAGAAGGTTTGTGGTCTGCACTCTTGTGGGAGAAGAGGCTGGACTCTGCCCTTCTGAGCTGGGAATTTCTGGTTAAAGGTTTATAGTGCCTGAATATTTGAACTGTATCTTACTGAAATTGGTACACCTTGTTTGTTGTAGCATAGACTAGATCCAGGCCTGCTGAATCTAGCTTTGTTTATATGCTTGTTGTTTGTTTGCTTGTTATTTCCTGGAACGCTAATTCCACCTAATACGCGCTTCTCAGCTTCTGTGGATCACTAGTGATATCTGCATTGCTTACTGTACTTATTTCCTTGTTTCACTTGAAAGAAAGTTACTGTTTGTCGTTTTTGCATTTAAGTTACCTGTAACATATTGCACTTAAGTTACCTGGCACTTGCTCACTAAAGCAATTATACAAGTCAGCACTAAAAATTAAAAGCACTACACCCTCACTCCCCACTGGCCCTGGTTTTCAATTATTAAGGAATTCCCAATATTATTCTAGCATGTCCAAAGGTCAGTTGTCAATCTCCTCTCCGGTCCAGCTGGTGAATCTGGGAATCTTGAGGCAATGTTACAACTGCCTCATGTACACAGACAACCCTCTCCTCCTCCCAACAAATTCCAACACATGTGAGAGATGCAACCATATAGCCAAACTGGAGGCTAAGCTCTCTCAACTCAGTACTGGCATAACCAGTCAGGAGGAGAAGGAAACCACACTCACTACAATTCCAGTCTCACATAGACCTACCACGACAGCAAACCAAACACATAATCACACAAAAACATACTTGGAGGCTCTAAATAAAGATCTGCCGAAGCAGCAGAGACCTCCAAAGCAGACACCCAAGCAGCCGATACCCCAAAACAAAACACATGCAACACATATCTCACAAAGCCAGTGTGCCAAACAGTCACAGCCCTTAAGACTAAACAACACACCTGATACACTTGTAATAGGTGACTCTATCGTCAGGCACACTGACGTCCCGCTCACCAGGCTGAACAAGGAGAGGGTCACGGTGAGCAGCCTGTCAGGCGCTAGGATCCGCCACATAACACAAGCACTCAGGTCACTCCAAGGCAAGTACAAATATGACTCAATCATTGTCCATGCTGGTGTGAATGACCTGAGACGTACCTCCCTGGACTACATGAAAAGAGACATAAAGGAGCTCTCTGAGCATGTAGCCCAGGCCGGTATGACCCTGACGTTGAGTAGCATCTTACCCTCACCAAGAATGATGCCACAATATGAAGACAAGATGATCAATTTCAACAATTGGCTTAAGTACTGGTGTCATTCAAAGGGGATCCAATGCCTGTCAGCTTGGGATGATATGCTCGACAAGCCACGATGCTTCGCTAGGGACGGCTTGCACCTGTCATCCCTGGGCTTTCGGATATTGGCAAAGGCTCTTGCTACCCCATAGTGCCTTTTTAGGCAAGGCTCAAAAGACAAACCCACCTCCATAGGTATCACAAGGGATAAGAAACTAAGAGTAATGCTACTCAACGCCAGAAGTCTAAACCTCAAGATGCACGCACTCGAAACTCTCCTTAGCATGGAGAACATCGATATCTGTGCAGTAACAGAAACCTGGTTCAGGGCTCCCGACAGCACCCCAGCACTACCAGGTTATACCTCATACCATGCTTTTCGGCCCCAAAACTTGGACCGAACCACAAAAGGAGGGGGAGTAACGATATTCATCAAAGATACCCACACCTCCAGGTTGGTGGCAAAGCACGAAGCATCAGAGACTATCCATGTGCAACTAACAGTGGGTAAAACTGCCTTCCAGTTTATAGCCTGCTACAGACCACCCTCCCAAACCCAGGAACCCCACTCGGCCTTCCTGAGAATATTGAAAAATATGAAGGTCTCTCCAAACACCATTATATTGGGCGACTTCAACTACCCAAACATAGACTGGGAGCATTACTCTAGCTCCAGCACCCTAGCCCAAAGGTTCCTAGAATTTATAAACTAAATGCTATGGAACAACTTGTTACCACTCCCACAAGAGGGGAAAACATACTGGACCTGATCATCACCAACATGAGGACTCTATGCTCCAGACCAGAAGTGTATCCCTCACTGGTAAGATCAGACCATAAACTAATCTCACTGGATATTCACATCCTGACCCCACCCCCTGCCCAGAAAACCACAGTGAAAAACTTCTCTAAAGCAAATTTCACACTCCTCAAAACTGAGGTGGAATCCTTCAAAGCCCCCAGGCCTGTGGAAAATACAGCCCAGACCGCAGAATCCTTTATAAACGCATTCTATGAACACCTTCAGGAATGCATGGATCATGCGAACCCAAATAAAACCAAGACCCAGTCCTCCAAAGGCAGACGTCCTGTCTGGTGGACCCCAGCCATGAACAAACTATACAATAGAAGGAGGAAGCTACTAAATGATAGAGCAAAATCCCAAAAAGGGAAGGCATCACTGATCAGTATTAGCAAAAAACTACGGGCACACACAAAATTGTCTAAGGCCAGCTTCGAAAGAAAAATTGCACAGGACACTAAGGATAATTACAAGGCTTTCTTTAGTTATGTTAGGAACCTGGGTGGTAATTCCCAGATATGCTCAGAATTAGTCCAAAATGACAAAAAATACACCGAACCCACAGACATTGCCAACATCCTAGCTGACAGGTTCAGCACAAACTTCTCCCCCCCTCCCCACCAAAAGGGCAAATATCTATCCCAGCAGAGTGCTGACCCCCTGACATCTCAGATGCTCTGGTAAGAGCCGCCCTCTCCAAAGCAAAAAACACAGCATCAATGGGACCAGATGGTGTCCCGGGCTGCGTCCTACATGAACTCCAAGAAGAGCTAAACCCAAACATAAAACTACTGTTCAATCTCAGCCTTACTACAGGATATGTGCCCAAAGAGTGGCGTACAGCAACAGTGGTCCCTCTCCATAAAGGTGGTGCCTCAACGGATCCTGGAAACTATCGCCCCATAAGCCTGACTAGCTTGGTCTGCAAAGCTATGGAAAGGATCATCATGGACCTCATAAATAAAGATATTGGGGACCTACAAACACTGGATCCTACCCAGTTCGGCTTTGTTAAGGGCAGATCCTGCCTCTTAAACCTGGTTGATTTCTTTGAAACAGTCACCAAGGCCATTGACAAGGGGAAGGTGGCCCACACAGCCTACCTGGACCTCGCAAAAGCCTTCGATACAATACCCCACTCGGGCATTATAGATAAGCTTACCAGCTTAAATATAAACCCCTATGTCACTAGATGGATTGCAAACTGGCTCAAGGACAGAACCCACATGGTTAGAATTGCTGGAGCCATGTCAGACTCCAAACCAGTTACAAGTGGTGTACCACAAGGCTCAGTCCTGGGACCTCTCTTGTTCGGTATATATTTCTCGGAGGTACAGGCCAACACGGAAGGACTGTGGCTGACCAAGTTCGCAGATGACTGCAAACTGGGCGCCATAATCGACTCTCCAGTCGGCACAAGCATCCTCCAAAAGGGCCTCATAGAAACAGACAACTGGTGCCAGAGCCATGGCCTCAAGCTAAATGCCAAAAGTGTATAGTCATCCCCTTTGGCAAAACAAAGTGCCCACAAATTACCACATAGGTGGTAATCCATTAAGTACAGAAGAAGTAATTAGGGACCTGGGGACCCAAGTTGATAGCAATCTCTCATTTGACAACCACGTGGCCAAAGTGGTTAGAAAAACATTTTATATAGCCCACCTAATCATGAAGGGATTCACATCTAGATCAGGGGACGTCATCGTGCCTCTTTACTCATCCCTCATCAGGCCCATAATTGAGTACAATGCCCCTTTTGGGATGTACCTTACCAGACACCTGCAGCAACTGGAAAGACCCCAAAAGTACCTCACCAAGAGGATCAAAGGGCTCAAACAGATGCCATATGCTGCCCGGTTAAAGAAACTCCAGCTCTACTCAGTGGCATACCGCCTGTACAGAGGCGATCTGTGCCTGACGTATAAAGCCATGTCCAACCCGGAATTAATGGACATGCTGCACCTCAGAAAATCCAAATCCCATCGAGCTACGCTCGAGAGACTTGAACCTCAGCACTGAAATAAATAGGACATGCTGGAGGGACAGATTCATAACCCAGAGGCTCCCTTCACTCTGGAATAAAATCCCAGTCCAGGTTAGGCAGAGTCTTTCATTGACTCTCTTCAAGAGGAATCTTGATGAGTGGATGGGAGATCGTAGGTTTACCCCGGGTATCACTTCTGTGTCACTGTTAGACAGAGGCACAGTATACTAACCTCGAAAAAGGGCATAGCAAAATAAATTTAAAATGGGTGGCGAAAGCCAAACACATTCTGGCTAGGCTTATAAATGCCCTAGGGCAGATAGCCTAGTATGAACCTATGAACCTATGAACTACAGTAGGGTGCATGGTATGTCGCATATAGGCTGCAATCAAACGTCAGCCATAAAAGTGATGAACGCACGCACCATCCTCAGAACTGACGGACCCAGGAGGAATGCCAGCATAAGGACATAGGATAAGAATCATCCAAGAAGAACCAAGGCCAGGGCGAAGGAGGGAGGGATAGGAATACTGCAACAGTGAAGAGGACACCATCTATCATTATGGTAAGATTGTACACAACTATTCTATGCCCTTCTATTCATCTTTTGCAGTATTCACTATATGCGGGAGAATACCAAAGTTCATGAAGTAAGGGGAGGAAGGTGCAGCAGAGCAGCTTTCCAGGAACCCATGCAGTACGGCTCTGGCAAACCCTGCTCTAGATTTAGAGATACCATCTAATTTGTAGTGTTTGGTGAAGGTATGGACTGAGGTCATGTAGCTGCTTCAAGAACTGAATTAGTATCCAATCCCTTGAAAAAGGCCCCAGATGAGGCAATAGCCCTGGTGGAGTGAGACCTAACAGAGGAAGGGAGGGTCCTACAAAGGTGACTGTAGCAAAAGGTAATGGCCTTGGAAATCCAGGAGGAAACAAGTCTGTTTGGACACAGTCTGCCCCAGGGCCCTAGGGTGGTAAGAAACAAAAAACTAATCTGACTTCCTGACAGCTTTGGTTTTGCCAAATAAAATCCAAGTTGTCTGTGGACATCTAAAATATAGAGCAACCTCTCACTAGGGTTCTGGGGGGAAGGGAAAAATGTAGGCAAGTGGATGGACTGATTTAAAGACAGGTCATTGATTACTTTAGGCATAATTGAGGGGTTTGTGCACAGGGAAACCCTGTCCTTGTAGAAGACTAGAAAGGGTGGAGATACCATAAGAGCCTGTAGATCAGACACTCATCTGGCTGAAGTTAAGGTTAGGAGTGGCACCCTTTTCCAGCAGCAGTACTGTAAAGAAGCTGAAAAAACTGACTCGAAGGGTGGTAGAGTCAGCTTATCCAAAACAAAGTTAAAGTCTCAAGGAGGTGGAATACGTTTCCTGGGAGGACTAATGTGTAGGACACCTTTCAGAAATTGTTTAGCCTCAAATCTGCTAGCTAAGGGGGGAGATACAGGTAAGACAGACAGATATGGCTGACATATGGGCTTTCGCTTAAGAGTAAGCCAAGCCAGCATTGAGCAATTCATACAAATAAGACAGAACCAGGGGAATTTCCAGTTTCAGTGGGCATGGTTTCATTTCAGACACCAGAATGAAAATCTCTTCCATTTGGCTGAATAAGATTTTCTGGTATGTGGTTTCCTGGCCTTCTGCAGGACTGTATGCATGTCCTCACAGAATAGGTCTCTGAAAGGAATTAGTACCCTATCACCCACAAGGTCACCTGGACAGTCGACAAGTGGGGATGGGTGCGGGTCCCTTTGTCATGTGTGAGAAGCATCACAATCTGAGGTAACTTGTGGTGAATGCCCTTGGCTAAATGCAGGAGGAGAGGGAACCAGTGCTGTCTTGGCCAGAAAGGGAGTCACCAGCAAGATTTTTGGTTTGTCCTGTTGAATTTTGGACAGGACTTTTGGAATGAGGGGAAGGGGAGGAAATGCATTTAGAAAATCCCCTTCCAAGAGAAAGGGCATCCACTTTCCAGACCAGAGGATGAGGTTCTCTGGCACAAAACTGTGGAAGTTGTCTGTTCATGGGGGAGGAAAAGAGGTCTGTTTGAGGAATATCCCACTGGGGGACAAAGTCTAGAAACAACCCTTTGAAGCATCCATTCATGGGATTGTGTTTGGAATCTGCTCAGGTAATCTGCCAAACAATTCTGTGAAGATGGAATGTAGACTGTCTGAAAGGTCACCTGGAATTTTATTGCCAGCTCCCAAGCCTGAAGTGCTAGCCTGCATAACAGATAGGGTTTGGTACCCGTTTGTTCACATACCAGAGAACTGTCACACTGTCTGTGAACAGTTTTAGATGCCCTGGTTGGAAGAGGGGATGGAAGTTCTGCATGGCCAATAGCAGCGCCCTCATCTCCCTTACATTGTGTTCCTTCAGTTGAGAGGGAGGCTAGACCCCTTGTGCTTTCATGCGCCCAAAAGTTGCTCCCCAGCCTACAGCTGAGATGTCTGTGAAGATCTTTTGACGTGGATCAAGAGGGTGTAAGGGCAGTCCTCGGCTGAGTGACATGATGTATCCACCACTGAAGTTCTCTCTTCAGACAGGCGACAAGAGAAATGGAGAATTCTAGGGGGTGTTGGAGTTGCATCCAAACTGACTTCAGATACCACTGCCATTTTTTCATGTGGAGTTTGGTAAAGGGGAGCATGGGAATGGTAGATACCATGAGGTCCCAGGACCCTGAGAATCTGTCTGTAATGTGGTGAACCAGCAGAAGATTTTTGAAGTAAAGGATGAGGTCTCATACCTTTTGTCGGGGTAGCGAGACCTTCATAACATCTGTTTGTATCCTGCACCCCTGGAAAATCTGATCCTGTGAAGAGGTGAGAAATGGTTTCTTTACGTTTATGGTGAACCCCTGACTTTGTAGAAGATGGATGGTAAGGGTAATATTTCATTCTAACTTGTCTGTGGAGGAAGCAAGAAGGAGGAGTTCACCCGGATAAGGAAAACTGTGTATGCCCTGATGTCTGCAGTGGGCAATCACAGGAGCTAGACATTTGGTGAAGACCCTTAGTGCGGTAGAAAGTCCAAAGGGCAAGGCATAGAAATGAAAATGCCATGATGATACAGAGAACCGTAAGAACTTCCTGTGGCTGGGATGGACGGAGATGTGCAGATATGTATCTCTGATATCCAAGGTAATCAAGAAAGCTTGAGGCAGAAAAAGTGGCAAGTCTAAAGGGTCAGCATGCGGAAGGTGGGTATCCTTAGAATGGGACAGGTCCAGGATGGGTCTCCAGGGACCTTCCTTCCTGGGCACCAGGAACAACCTGGAATAAAAATCTCTAATTGTTTTTAGGGACACTTTCGATAGTCCCTTGGTCCATTAATTCTAACAGAACCTCTGTGATAAAAGGTAGTTGTTCCCTGAGAGTATGAGGGATGCCCCTGAAGGAGAGTAGGTAATCCATACCATAAAGTACCCATTTTGAACAATGGAGAGGACCCAGTATCTAGGTTATGCTTTTCCAGGCTGGGAGAGACAGGCGAAAGTGCTGGGAAAGTGGGATGTGGGTGGGGGAGGCAGTATCAGAGAGGATGGTCAGTCTGGAAAAGCCACTTAGGTGGCAGCTGCCAGAGGGACCCTAGGCTGTTGTGGTCTCCTATCACTTTTTTTATTCTGGGTTGAGGGTGACGTGAATGCCTACGCACAAACATGTTTTTGCAGGATAATTTCTTTGGAACTTGGGCACTGGGGAAACAAAAATGTATTTCAATTCTTGTATTTCCTTACTCTTTCTGCAATGATTTGAGAACAAGTTAGCAGCTGCTGGGCCAAACAAAGCAAAGTTGTCCAAAGGAGCATACATAAGTTTGGTTTTTATGCCCTCAGGTAATACACAAAGTCTTAGCCAAGAGAATCTTCTTAATACTGATCCAGAGGCAGCTGCTCTGGCAGAAGCTTCTTCAGCATCATAGCTGCATTTTATGGAGTGGCATGCTACTTGAGAAGATGCACCAAGCAAGGAAGTAGGCAAGGTTTTATTTTCTGATTCAGGTAACTCTGCAATTACCTGTGAAAGTTGGGACACAAGCTCTAAAGCAAATGTGGTCATGTGTGTTTGATAATTTATGGCCCTATACACCAAAGTGGCACAAGTGTACACTATTTTGCCTAGTCTAGCCAGAATCCTGCTATCTTTATCTGATGGGAGGACGGTAGTGGAGGACAGTAATCTGGATGGCTTGTCAGAAGCCACAGAAATAACATAAGAGTCCACAAAGGGGTATCTGAAGAGGAACTTGCAGTCCTCTAGGACCTTACAGAAGCAGTCTGGTTTCTTGGGGATGGGTGGCTTGGAATCTAATACCTGTGAAGCTGAGGCAAAACCATTGAGAAAGGCAGGCAAGACAGGAGGCATAGCAGAGGGGCTAGGCAACTCCACCTGTAGTAGCTCATAGTATCTTTTAGCACTTCAGATACTTGGGTGCTATCCCATCTAAAATGGTCTTTCATTTTAGCTAGAGTTTCCCCAAAGGAAAGGTCTTCCATAGGTGAATCTGTTCCACTGGACTCCTCTTCTGGGGAGGATCTGTGAAGAGTAGGCCAGAGATTCCACCCCTGAAGATGCCTCTTCCTCTGAAGAATACTCTTTCCTGGTTCTTTTAAGTGGAGAGACAGTACTAGGAGAGAGAGAGGTGTAAAACCTGGTGGAGGCCTAAGTGACATAAGGGCATTGAAAATACCCTGAGCGAATTGTTGCCAGTCGCTAACAGGTTCTTTTGCCAGGGACACGTGTTTGGTTTTCTGTTTCTTTTTTACATGCAAGTTTGTCCTATGTATGGTGGGAGGCTCCAACATAGGCCTACATTCTATCAGATCAAATTCCACCTCTTCCCTAACAGGGATCTAAGGAATTTCCTTACGGCTTTCCATTATCATGAGCCATGGTTCCCTTTGGACATTAGACACGGATGCCTGATCAGCCTCTGCAGACATGTTTACACTCAGATCCAAGGTAGACAGGCTGTCAGGCTTGGCCTATGGATCTGAACTGTGAACCAGATGCGACTCCGGGCTCTCCTCCGCCTTGAGAGAGATGTCAGTATCCAGAGGCACAGCAGAAGGTTCGGGCCTTTGCTTTTTGGCCTTCCACTTCAAAATCAACTCACCCTCAGGCCCCTAGGATCCCTCCGTAACGCTTTTTGCTAGCAGCTTTAAGTATTGATTCTCTAGGTAGACAGCTAAAGAGGATAATCTACTCCTTAAGTTCTTTGGCAGAAATGCCTGATAAATACAGCAGTTTTTTTGTGGTCGTGGTTGAGGTTTAGGCAGAACAAGCAATGTTGATGGCTATCCTAGTGTGGAATTTGTCTTCCACATTGGCACTTGCCCTTCTTAGATGACATGAACCCTAACCAAAGACATTAGCAAAATAGTCAAGAATTCCCCAAAGGGGCACTTATCTGAAATTTGAAGACTCATAAATGACTCTGGGTCAGACCGTACGATAGAATTTGGCATTTGGATCTGGCACCAGAGAAGTTCTGAGGATGGTGTGTGCATACGTCACTTTTAAGGCTGATGTTCGATCACAGCCTATGTTCGACGTACCACTCACCATACAGTAGTAAAAGTCTTTTGGATACTGGCCTATGGTGGGGAACTCCTTTATGTAATGAATATTGCAACAGATGAATAGAAGGACATTTGATTTAATGTTAATTAAATATCTGCCAGTCTTGATCTTTTCCAGAGTGCCCATATGAATTACCAACAAGCAATGTGACCTTTCCTACTAAAAGCTCTGCATCAGTTCTCTCCATCTCTCTGTGTGCTGATGAGCTCTGAACCAGAGTGGGAGCAGGGAATTAAAAGAACAGAAAAACAATTTGCTTCCCAGAGACAAAAGTAAGCTTACAGGTGTATAGCTTGCCTGCATTTCTTCACTACTGAGTAAATTTACAAGTCAGCAAAACCAGGTGTTAGAAAATAGATGTAAGCACAGTCAATTGGTAGTTACCATTTTTCTGAAGAACGCTATCCAACAACAAAATTTTAATTTCTCTTTAGCAGGGTACATGATTTCTGCATATTAAATTATCAGTGTGTTTTGCATAATTCAGTTCTAAAAGCTTGTGGATAGATGATTATTGAAGTGTATAAGGGTAATTACAAAGAAAAAAGGGACATATAACTGTTAGTATCCAGTGTTAAACTGAGACTGCTTTTGCTACAGCTACCCCAACTAATATGATGCAACTGGCTTATTTTAAGAGTGTTTAGCAGTTTTTTAAGTGTTCAGTAGTTTTGACCTTGAAGTTCCAAACTGGTGTAGATGGTATCAGCATGGTACCACAGAAGCAGCAAGGACTGGTGTCAGTGACAAGGTATTATTAGCCCTGCCTAGAAATCACTGTTTGTTTTGTCTTTCGGCTTTTCCTGGTAAGGGGTCGCCACAGCGGAACTCCGGTCCGCTAATGATTGGCAGTACAATTTTACGAAACGCCGAGGTGCCAGCTCGACGCCCAACCTTCAACAAAGGCACACCCATTTACGCACGCATGTCTTTCGAACGCTACCCAACCCTGAGGAGGACATGCAGACTCCACACAGAAGGCACTCCCAAGCCAAGAGAGTGAAATATAGTACAGGCCAAGACTCAGTACTGTTGGTAAGATAACAGTGTAAGGCTCTGACATGGGGGTAAAGATGTTGCAATCCTGGACAGTCAGTGCTCATAAATCTGCTCTCCAGCAATACAGTGTGAGGCCTATTTAGGTGAGACAAACATTGGTCATAGCTAATGCAGCAGAACACATCTGCTGCACACTCTTAAGGTTGTCCCTGAAACATGTATGAACTGTTAAAAAAAATGCTGAGACCTTGGAGTCAAAGGTTGCTCCTGTAACATGCATGAATTATTAAAAAAAAAAAAAATGCTGAGACCTTGCAGCCAAGAAAGTCTTTAATAGATTTAGAACATTTGTCCTTAATGGAGTTCTGGATTTTATTTTCTTTAGACGAAGGAATTGCTACCATCTTTTCCCCAATTGAGCATGTATCTTCCCCTGTACTTTATGCAACTGTAACTTTATGCTCTGCTAACTACAATGATGTTCTGAGGGAGGAACCAGGAGTTCCTGAATGATTTTCTGCATCCTCCATCTAGTCCAAAGAAGGAGCACGCATTTGCCATTTATGCTCTAAAGGCCATTTCTGACACAGTTATGAACTGTCACTGTACTTTATCCACAATGACAGTTCATACACTTTCCCTATACTTCCAATAGTAGACTACGTTTAGCTACCTACCATGATGTTTTGAGGGGGACATTTAAACTTCCAGGAGTGCCCCCAGTTAAACACTTGGTAATTAAAGCCCTAAAACCAGTCACCTAGGTTTATGCATCTACCAGACTACTACACAGAACAATATGAATATAGGCTTACATTTCTTCAAATGGATCCCCAGACCTCAATGAAGCCAATGTCCTGAGCTATACACCCCTAATGCAACCCATTTTGAACCCCATTATGTCAAGCACTGCATCATTACCCACACTTTGGAGATTAAGCACTTTTCAGAATGTCACTTGTCTAAGTATCTTAACCATTCTTTAAACTCTTTCTGCACTTCTCAGCTCTCTTGCATAGCCATGTCACTTTTTGCTTCTAGGACAAAAACAAGCTCCTTACCCCACTCATCTGGTTCTTATGATCCTAAAGATTTGCCTCCTAACTATACTGGCCATGGCATTCAACTCACTTTCATGCCTCTTCTCACCCACAGTTTTACATTCCTAATTACTGCATACAATAGAGGATGATTCATCATTGTGAGCTACTGCAAACTCTTCTGTGGTTCCTCCATGTACAGTTTCCCAGTACCTTTCTTATTTTCCAATGGATACAGGAGGGCACAAGAATTACAGTGAGATGTAGTTAGGAAAATGCTGCTGTTTTACGATGCTCATCCACCCATAACCCTTGGGTCTTCAAAGGAATCTTCTTTTTTTTTCTTTCTTTGTTTTCACCTCCAAAGTAGTAGTGGTAATATTATGAGTCCTTGAGAAGTAAGGACAATTCTCAGAGTTTTGGATAACTAAGCTTGGGGATAACGTGTGCCTTAGTCCAGAAGTGGATGCATTGCATTTGCTAGAACTCCCTGAAGACTACTTCTCAATGACCACTGTTGTAACTCTGCCATGCACACTTACTTAACTTTGCATATTTAAGCAAACCCGTAATAAACCAAATGTACAACAAAATAATTCCACAGCACTCCTGAAGTTTGACTGCTCTTTACAAAAAGTATGCTAATCTGAATCTAAATCACAATTTTGCAAATAAAGCTTATATATTGTCAACCCCATGAGACCATTTCACACATTCCAGAGAATGCAAATGCAAAGTACTACCAACAGTTTAATCCCTGACCCATCAGACTTTAAACCCAAATGGCAAATATGTATAAAAACACAAGAATGCTTCACCCTGCAAAACCAGAAAACAGAAGTTGCAAGAAGAATCTGTGGTATTGTTTTCTGAATGCAAAGGTGGTTCACACAGCCTATCTTGACATCGCCAAGCTTTCAACACCATCCCCCATTCTGGAATTACAGCTAAACTCACTAAACTAGGTATAAATCCCTAAGTCACAAGATGGGTTGCCAGCTGGTTTACTGACAGAACCCACATTGTAAAAGTTGCAGACTCCAAATCTGACTTCAAACCAGTGACAAGTGGAGTACCACAGGGTTCAGTCCTGGGTCCTTTCCTGTTTGGTATCTACTTCTCTGAAGTACAGGCTAACACAGAAGGCCTTTGGCTAACACAGTTCGCAGATGACTGCAAACTTGGAGCCATAGCTGAGTCCCCAAATGATGTGGACACCCTACAGAAGGGCCTCACTGAGACAGATGACTGGTGTCAGAGCCATGGCCTCAAGCTCGATGCCACAAAGTGCACTGTTATCCCCTTTGGTAAAAACTCTGTACCCACGAACTACCACATAGGTGGCAGTCTACTTAACGCTGAATGTGTGATAACAAACCTGGGAACCCAGGTGGACAGTAGTCTTTCCTTTGATAATCACAAATCATTCTACGTGGCACACCTCATCACAAAAGGGTTCTCATCTAGGAAAAAAGAGGTCATTGTTCCCCTCTACTTGACACTCTTTAGACCCATTATAGAGTAAAATGCCCCTTTTGGAATGCACCTTACAAGACATCTGCAACAGCTGGAAAAGCCACAGAAGTACCTCACACAGAGGATTACTGGCCTCAAACAGATGCCATACACTGACCGTCTCAAAAGACTCCAGCTTTACTCCGTAGCATATCGCCTACTCCGAGGTGATCTCTGCCTAACATATAAAGCTATGTCAAACCCAGAGCTGTTGGATATGCTACACCTAAAGAAATCCCAAACCCTCCGAGCTACATGCTCTAGGGACCTAAACCTTGTCACCACAATAAACAGGACATGCTGGAGGGATAGATTCCTGTCCCACAGACTTCCCATACTCTGGAACATGCTACCCATCTATGTCAAGCAAAGTTCCTCATTAGCACTCTTCAGGAAAAATCTTGATAAAGTGGATGGGAAATAGGAACTACACACCGGGGGATCACTTCTGTGGCTCTGCTCTACAGGAGCACAGGAAAATAACTTTCTTGGGTGCTGTAAGCCAGGGAACTTTGTTGACTAGGCTTACTTAGTCCCTTGGGCCGATAGCCTAGTACCTACCTATGAACCTATAAAGCCTTTGCATTTTTCCATCTGTTGCTGCAAAAATATATGCTGGAAAGAACAGAAAGTCCATATTCTGATAACCATAAAGTACAAAAACACTTTCAACAACATAATTTTTCTGACATGGCAAACCATTGCTGATGCTGTGAAAGCTTTGTTCCACATAACAGCTGAGAAGTAAAAAGTGCATGAAAAAGTACTTTTTTTTGTTACACAGGCACACACACACTGCAATCCCAGGAAGGGGCACTAAAGAGGAAAAAAATGAATTCAAAACTGGACTAGTTTTAGTTTTTTTTTTTTTACTTTTTTCCATAGATTTGTTTGTCAGGTTGGGGTTCTACATACCACTGTTGCACACAGCTTCCCTGAGTTCCATCTCTCTCTAATCTGCAAGTAAATTTTAATATTTCTCCCAGGCTGATGAAGACGGGTCTCCCACAGGAGGTGAGTATTCCTGGAAGCAGTCATTGCTAATTACAAGGTGCTTAATTGCTGCAGATTATGGTCCTGCCCCACCCCTGCCATTATGGCATCATATAGGAGGCTAAAAGTAACAATAATATGGGGCTACTAGGAGCCAAAGATGGTATGAACTCAGACCTACTCATTTACTCATCCTGGCTTGCTGTTCTCCTGCTATGGCCTTCATCAAGAACCAGATAGACAGTCTAGCTGTAGCATAACAGTGAAGCTTACTACCTAATGTACTCTAACAGGATTTTCCTGCAAATAGGACCTTTAGTCCTAGTATATGTACTCATTTAAAACATTAAATGCATGATATCTTATACACCTTTTAGCTATTACATCAGCTTGAAAAGTGGAAAAAATTATCACTGTGCTACATACTGCGATTCAGGCAGTTTCACAACACTAGCATTTTAAACAGTTACAGAAGCACAGCATGGCTTTCATGATTTAATAATTACCTTCCTTAGTCAAGTTTTCTGCAGCATTTATAGCTTTTCCACTCAGGTCACTAACAATTTCATCCACAGCAGTATGGTGTTTCAAAAACAATGGGCGGATAATCCGTGTATAGATTACTTGTGATCCATTCCAAGAAAATGGTGCCATACACCAAAGCAGGAATATACACTGGAATTAGAAGCAAATGATGATACAGTTTACAAAAATAGAATAAAATATCTTGCAATGGACTACTTTACAGCAAGCACAATAACAGCAGCATAAAACAAGTAATCCAAGAAAAATATGACTTCAGCTTTGATTTATACTTTCAGTTTTTATTGATGTTAATCAAATCATGTTACTATTTATGTATCCAGGTTTGCATTTAAAAAATATCCTCAGTTCATCTGTCTTTAAGACCATTCAGTGCAAATTGCAATATTACAAGGATACAACACACAAGCATTTTCATGAAACCACCTCTCATTTTAAACATGACAGAAGGGGAATATGTAAGTCTCCACATGTTGTACTCACAGGAAAGCATTATTGAAAGGTAAGACACATGCAAGTGGGTGAAATGACTTGACTCCTCGGTTTTGGACAGTTTACAACATCTCGATCCATGGTATTGCTATATCGGATATCAATGTCTGGTATACGTTTTCTTCACTGCTGCACTTAAGTCATGATATGTGGATACAGATCCTGCTCAGTGTTTATCAACTGCCTTTGGGACCTCAGAAGCAGTGGATGCCCCTCCTTTCTACCAGAAGCCAAAAGGCTATACTAAAAGCTATTCGCATCCTATTTCAGCAATAGCTGCCAACTAGATAGTAGGGGAAATATATTTTCAAGCTGAGAACTTGGTGAAAACCTACATCAATGTCTTCTCACAACTATGAGAGTACATTACATTTTGAAGTCACCTAGTGAATTTCCCTTTACTGGATGAGTAGAAATTACTTTCCCGTCATTTTGATAACCCTTTATTCTCCTAGATTTAACTGGGCTATCTGTGCTAAACTGTAACCATCGGTGAGTACCGGTTAGTAAAAAAGACAGAATTACTTAAATTAAATAAAAAAATTACATAATTGACTTGTTTAGTTTCATTTCCAAGTCTTCATCATTAGCTTGGCTGTTAGGTATTAAGTGCTCTGCCTTTATGGTAACACAATGAGTGCACAAAGTTTAATACCAACCTGCTCTACAGAGACGATTTTTCAAAAATAAATTTCTGACAGTTCTACAAAGCACATTCAGTAAGAACAGGACACCTTAAGATTACATTTACGCCAAATCTGAGCAAAAATGAAACATGAAATTGTGTTTCACACAGTATTTTGTTTCCTCCTGTGGACTCCCGAGTGTTCAGGTGGTTGTCATGTCTGAACTTTCTGTATTAAAAAATACCTAGTTAGAAGCTAACAAAGGGACCTATAGTATGTCTTAACGAAATAATCTGTTTGAAAATATTCTAGGTATAACATAACACTGCCACTTTAAGGGTCTCATTGTCCCTCAGAATGTGTTTTTTTTTCATTGCTTACTTTTGATGGCAACCTACTATCCACCATCTATTGTGTCCCAGTGCCATTCCTCAATCTAACCAATGAGGCCTGAGGAGACAGAGGAAGCCAGTTAAGATGTCACTTAAATCAGTGTTTTTTTTTCTTCTTGGGGTAACTGCCTCCCAACAACATGTATAGTGTACATTGGCAGCAATGTGATGCACAATATCATATGCACACCTCCACTTCCAATAATCTGCCAGTACTCCCCCCCCCTCACTTTGTCTCTGCCTTGAACATCCAGCCTCCACTGGTGTCAGAGCTAGGCAAGAAACAAACTTCCACCTCTCTAAACAAGGAAAAACTGTCCAGATCCGCTCAGTCTCCCTCCAAAATTGCATTCTGGCTTGCAGTTTTCAACTCATGCACAGGTCATTACAGTAAAAAAAAAAATCAAACTCTTCCTCTGTATTGCTTTTCAGAATATCAGTTAATTGAATATGCTTTAGATCCTATAAATTAATTTTTTTTAATGACAGAACACATAGCTGTGGATCACATAACCTAGGCACTCATGAATGAATTGGTAGTAGTATGCCTCTAACCACAGAAATTCTATATTCTGCCAAAGGTACACAAGTCAATCAGGAACCTCCCAGGTCGTCCAACAGTTTCAGGTAAGGGCTATGTAACAGATTCTATTTCAGCTTATTTGGAATATGTTTTGAAACCTTCACTTGAGTTAGTTTCAGTACGGCTTAAGGATACAACGAAAGTACGCCCATTCAGGCATGTCTCCACGCAGAAGGCGCTCTAGCTAAGAATCAAACCTGACAGAGTCTTACTGTGAGGCGACAACACTACCGCAGCACCACCACCGCGTGAGATGCATATAATCCTCTGGGGTGGGATCACATGCATTTAAACTCTGTCATGGAATAGAAAAGAAAAAGACTACATACAATACTTTACATGATTTTGTATGAATATTTATGAGTTGCAGAGGGCTTTGGTACCCCACTGTATGATGCAACAACCTTTTTCCAATGTGTATATTGTTTACGAACAGCATCCTTAGAATGGCACTTAGTGGTGGCTTAGCTCCCCTCCCTTAGTTTTACATGAAGAAAACTGGAGTCTAAACAATCCTCAAGCAAAGCATATAGGAATGAATACAAGTTTAACTAACTTCCTTAAGTCTATGCCAAACAATAACGAACCTCAATTTGCAGTTGTGTAAGTAAACGTACCATAACTGTAGATGTTTGAATAAATCATTTTTGCAGTGCTTTAGCTGTATGGGTTACATCCTGCCAAGGATAACACAGCCTGAAGAGGGAAAAGTGCAGCAATATTCCTCATATTGTCAAAAGAAACCAACAGATATTTTAACATGGAAGCCTGATAATTTAGAATCATAAAGTCTAAAGTGTCAGAAGAATAAACCCTGTTCCCAAGTCTGCCAAAAGCTTTCTCATCAGAGAGAAAGGAATTAGAATTATTTTTTTTTTGTGGCAGGATTTGACAAAAAAAAAGCTGTGGGATCAGATATGGGATGAGAAAAACAAAATTTATTTACTGACCATAACAATGTATCTGTGTTGTCTGTTTCTGTCCTTCCTCAATTCATGGGCTTCAGATCAGACTTTGAATCCAACTTCGTCCGTTTTTTAAAAGACTTGCGCTCCACAGTTCAAGCTTTTCCCCTTACTCATAATCCCCTACAAACCTTACATTACCTTACATCAAGATTCCCTCAGACATAAATTATTACGGACTTACCATGCAATATCCCACATGAAGCCAAAAATATTACAATGCAGAACGTGATATAGGAACATGCAAACAGATAGTCAGATCTGGAGCTGAGTAAGGGGAAAAGGATCTTCAGGGTAAATCCCACAGGTCATACTAAAAGAGTATACAGATATCTTTTGTGATATGGAAGACGGAATTCAGGGAGGGAGGTCGCAGAACGGCAGAAACATACAACACAGATGCATCATTATGGTGAGTACATAACTTTTCTATCTGATATTGTCTTTTCCGACCATACCTCAACTCATGGGACAAGAGTCCACTGTTGCTTGAAACCCAGGGTGGTCATCATGGAAGGATATTTTGGAGAATGGTAGATTTAAATGCCTCCCTGTCCCTGGAGAAGATATTAAATTTGTAATGTAAGGGCACTGGACCAGGTGGTAGCAGCGCTGATGACACCTACTGAAGTTCTAGATAAGAATGCAGAAGGTGAAATAGATAATGTTGAATGTGTCCTTGGAGGCCATGGCAGAATCACTCCTTTATCTGTGTAGTCATAAGATATACAATCAATTACTTTTGACACTGGCTTTTACCAATTTTGCCTTTGAAATGAGACAAAGAGCTGGTCAGATTTCCTAAAGGGATTTGTTCTGTGAAGAAAGAATACAATTTTTCCTTGTTAGTGAAGATGGGAAAGAAAATTGGTAAATTAATAGTTTGGCTAAGTAATGCTTCAGAAGCAACCTTTGGCAAAAAGGAAGGATTGGTTCCAAGGAAACTCTGTCTTTATAAAAGATAAGGTATGGTGTTTGAGAAGATAGGGCCAGGAGTTCAGATACTCATCTAGCTGAAGTAATGGCAATTAGAAAAATGTTTTTTCAAGATAAGAAATTTGAGTCTACTTTGGCCTCTGGTTCAAAGGGGGCCTGAGTTAAAGCATGATAAGATCCCAAGGGGGACTGGGATCCTTAACTCATCCCCTCCAGTACTGCTTTTTGAGTGTGCACCTTTAACTCCTGGTGGGTGTGGCTTGAGCCTTTAAAAATGAAGTTATCACGTCAGTTCTAGCAAATACTCATTGGCAGAAGTCAAATATCAATACAATTATGTTTGCCATCATGTATGCTTCAAGATGGAAAAATTCCACTATGTTTTATGTAGCATGGTTTTGGAATTATTAATGCAAATATGAACAAAGCAATACTTGATGCCTAAAGGTTCAGTAGGAGGTAAATGAAGAAATGCCTGGAGGTGCATTCAGATGTAATTAGTTTACAGGAAGTCTAAAGAAGAAGGTACTCTTAAGAAAGGCTTCTGATAATTTGAGAGAGGCCAAGGAGGAGTGATGCTTGATGACACTGAAGTCTGAAATGGCTGCTAAATTGCACTTTGATGGTGAAATGCCTGACTCCACTGTGAAAAACTGAGGCAAGAAAATCCAAGACCACTAAAATGAATGTCAAGAATGGACCCAAATGTCTCTCATGAGAACAAATTGAAAACCTTTTCCATTTCCTCTTGCATATCTTCCTGATTGAAGACTTCTGGGAAGAAGTCAGATAGTGACGGACCTGGGAAGAAAGCCTGGAGTGCCTAGCCATCATTGGAAGTAGAGAAACCAGGCAGTCAGCTTGAGGGCTCAGATGTCTAGGTGATGCAGGCTGGATGGGTGAAAAAAGTAGATCTGGGACCTGGTCCAAAACTGAAGGCAAGTGGGTTAAAATGAGGCCACAGAAAGAGGAACCACACTTGTCGAAGCCGGAATGGGGCAATAAGGATGACTTTTCTTTTCCACTGGCATACTTTCTGAAGGAACTTTGGGATAAGTGGGGTAGGTGGATATGCATAAAGGAGACTGGGGGCCAGTCATGGAGAAGACAGTCTCTTGGTGCCTTCCCCCTCTGGAGGGATCAGTGCAAAGTACCTGAAGTTGTGTGGAGAGGCAAATAGATCACAGTATGGTTGGCCCCAACAATGAAATATCTGATTCGTCACTGACAGAGACCACTCCTGAGGCTGTAGAACAGACCTGCCCAGTTTGACTACTGTCACTCGTTCGTCTCCATTATAAATAAGAAGGCTTGCAGTTTTGTTCAGATGTTTTAATATATACAAACATCAGGATGGGTATTAACATCATTAAATATGAAGAAACTAACAAAAAGAACTTACATACACACATGTTCACATCTCAGCAGCTAACTACAAAATGGCAGTCAGGCTCACATGCGCTCTGTACTTGTACTCTAGTGTACGTCCTTGTATAGCTTCTTAAAGGTATATACACATGCATATTTATCTACATTCTCCCTCTTAAAGATTGATCCTTTATGCAAAATAGAGACAGTCATGCATTACCATGTACATCAGAAACAAAATACAATGTTCATGTCCAACTTGCTTCAAATCTATTGCAAGGTTTAGAGATTTGACCATATCTTGTAACATAACAGTTGGGACTAGATTTAGCAGGCCCTTTGGATATGTTTCTGATATCATGACCTTTTGGATATTCCACTTCTGACACCATGTCACTCATTCATCACTATTACAAATAAGAAGGCTTGGGGTTTCATTCAGATTTTTTAACATATACACACACACATCAGGATGGGTAGCAGCATCATTAAATATGAAAGAACTTATGATAAAAACAAGCTTACTTACATTTCTGCAGGGAGGCAAGCCCCACTGCACCCCCACCATGTGGGGGGCTCCACCCGCACACACCCCCGTAAATTAAATATACCAACTCCAAGATCGCACTACAGTGGGAAAAAGTTAATTTCCTAACCCCACTGTAACAAGCCCCCCTGCAGAAACATAGTAATAAGTGTGTTTGGTAGTTTGGTGTCATTATATGTGGAGAGGATGTTATTTTCATGTGATTTGTACTGTTAGATGTTATGAAATTCGATGTTATGGGTTTTAGATGTTCTGGTCCCAATATTATGAAACTAGATGTTATAGGTTTTAAATGTTTCAAAGGGGACCCCTTTATTTATAAGTTCCATGTTGATACGTTCCATGCGCTTGCAGACCAGGCTTGTTAGGCTAATGGGGAAGTAGTGCCCGGGGTCTGTGGTGGCGCCCCCTTTGTGTAGTGGGATAACAGTCACTGTGCACCATTCAGTAGGCACAAAGCCAGAAGTGAACCTATGACTGAACATAGCAGTTAGGTGGGGTGCCAGTTCGTTCTGTAGTTCGTGCAGAACACAGCCTCGGATGTTGTCTGGTCCCATGGATGCTGTGTTTTTGGCTTTGGAGAGTGCGGTTTTAACTTGTGCATCCATGATTACAGGGCTGTGCATTCTTCCGGTATAGGGATGGGCCCTTTGGGGGATGAGGGGGGGGGGGTTAATGTTTGCACTGAACATATCTACCAAGATGCTGGCAATATCATTTGGTTCTGTATATTTAGTGCCGTTGTTCTGTAGCTCAAAGCAGATCTGAGTGCTGCTACTGAGATTCTTGACATAGCTGTAGAATGCTTTGTGGCTGTCTTTAGAATCAGCGGCAATTTTATTTTCATAGCTAGCTTTGAGGGTTTTATGAGGGATATCAGCTTCTTACTGAGGCTGACCAGGGAGCTCCTGTAATCACGGGATTTTACTCTTTTTTGCAACACCTTCTTCCATCTGTTGCAGAGTTTGTTTATGGCAGGGGACCACCAGATTAGCTTCCTTTTTTTTTTTTGGAGGATAGTGTTTTGGTTCTGTTGGAGATGGCACGATCCATGCACTCATGTATGTGTTTATACAGTGCATCTGTGTAGAATTCAGCAGTTGTACTTCTATTACCTGTCTGCATGGATGTAGTGAAGTTTGCCACTTCTGTCTTAAGCGTGAAGTTAGCTTTGGAGAAGTTTTTTACGATGGTTTCCTTAACAGGGGGTGGAGGTGGAATATTGACATCTAGTGTGATTAGCTTATGGTCTGATATGACCAGTGAGGAGTTGACCTCTGGCGTGAAAAAATAAGTTATGTACCTACCATAACGTTCCATGTTAGTTGTCTTCATCTCGCCTTCCTTCTTGCTGTTTGGGTTCAGAGCCGATCCTCGGCTCCGACTTGGCCATCTTCTATAGCTCGAAAGCTGTTTACTGGCTCGAGGCTACCCCTTATCCCAGCATGCCCAGCGTCAGCTACCTAGATCTCATTTGTGATACCGCACACTAAACATAAGTAGAGTAACCAGTTCCTAAAAACTGGTTGTCCAATACATCTGAACAATGAAAGAGTTATAAATTACCTGGCATGTGAAGTAATAAAAGATGCTCAGCCAGTGAAAACAAAAGGGAACTCCTCACAATCCTCTAGGAAGGGGGAAGGAGGGAGGGACGCAAGAAGGAAGGTGAGATGAAGACAACTAACATGGAACTTTATGGTAGATGCATATCATCTTTATGTTAAGTTGTCTATCTCGTCTTCATTCTTGCTGTTTGGGACAGTGTCCCTAGCACCTAAAATCCTGGGTGGTTCATTGGAACAGACTCTTCAGAACAGTAGAACCAAAGGAAGCTCTGCTCCGGGAGACCATATCCGCCTTGTAATGAGAGATAAAAGTATGAGGGTTTGCCCAAGTGACAGCTGCACAAATTGAGTCTATGGGCAACCTAGACTGAAAGGCTACAGAGGTGGCTAATGCTCTAATGGAATGACCTTTTGGTTTAGCTGGTAGCTCTTTATTTCGTAACTGATAAAGAAAGGCAATAGTATCAGATAACCATCTGGATAAGGTCACTTTAGAAACTGGAAGGCCTTGTTTGTTGAAAGCATAAGAAAGAAATAACTGGTCTGACTTTCTTAGTTCCTTAGTTCTATGGAGGTAAAAATGCAATTGTCTGTGTACATCCAATTGGTGGAGCTTGTATTCTGCCTTGTTGCTGTGATTAGGAAAGAAAACTGGGAGATCTGTGGATTGATTTAAATTGTTCTCTGAGCAGACTTTAGGAATAAAGGATGAATTAGTCCTCAGAGAAACCCTGTCCTTGTGAAACACCAGATAAGGAGGACGAACACACAGTGCTTGAAGTTCTGAGACACATCTAGCTGAAGGGATAGCAACCAGAAAAAGTGTCTTCCAAGAAAGAAATTTTAAAGAACATGATGCCGCCGGTTCAAAGCGAGGCAAAATTAAGGAAGCTAAAACTAAATTGAGATCCCAAGGAGGGGGAGGATCTCTAACTGGGGGTCTAAGAAGAGATGTTCCTTTCATAAAGACCTTGCAGAGCTTATGAGACATTACGCTAGAATTAAACATACCGATATGAAAATTAGAAATGGCAGCTAGTTGTACTCTAATGGTAGCGGAAGCCGCAACAGACTGAAAGAGTTGTGCCAGAAATTCAAGAATTTCATGGACTGGGGCTGAGAAAGGATCCAAATTTCTAGATTCTGCCTAGTAAGAAAACCGTTTCCATTTACTAGCATACGTTTTCCTCGTAGTAGACTTATGTGAGGAAACAATAAGATCACGGACTGCTGGGGAGATATTGGAAAGCCTGGCTAAGGTTGGAAGTGGAGTAACCAAGCAGTGAGCTGGAGAGTTTGAAGGGATTGGTGCAACCCACCTGATTGGTGAATCAGAAGATCTGGAACTGGGTCCAGAATCCATGGTTGATCCAGAAGGTGGAGGTGTAGGAATGGGAACCATATCTGTCGAGGCCAATATGGGGCAATGAGGATCATTTTGCAACCCAACGATTTTGCTTTCTGTATGAGTCTTGGAATTAGGGGAAAAGGGGGAAAAGCATAAAGGAGTCCCTGAGGCCAATCGTGGACTAGAGCATCTCTGAGTATATGACCTGGAAGAGGAAGTAGGGAGAAGTAGCTGCTGCATTTGTTGTTGAGAGGAGTGGCAAATAGGTCGCAGCAAGGCTGTCCCCATTTGCAGAAGATAAGATTCGCAACTTCCTGATTCAGAGACCACTCGTGAGGCATGAAGATAGCTCTGCTGAGCCTGTCCGCTATGACGTTGGATTTCCCAGGGATGTGCATTGCTATCAGAAAATGTTGGGAGGAAATCACCCATTGCCACAGTCTGAATGCTTCTTGGCACAAGGGTTAAGACCTGGTCCCGCCCTGTTTGCTGATGTACCACACCACTGACATGTTGTCCGTTTGGATTGCAATGGTCCCGGAAGGAAGAGAGTCTTGAAGGCTTGCAATGCTAGGAGAACCGCTCTCATTTCTAGGACATTGATATGCAGATGGTACTCGTGAGGTTGCCAAGTGCCTTGGACTGTCCTGCCTAGATAATGCCCCTCCCCCATCATGGAGGCATCCGTGGTCATTGTGGCTACTGGAGGAAGTTGTATGAAAGGTCTGCCCTGAATTACTAGTGGGGAGGTCATCCACCAAGAAAGGTGCCTTTTGCATGTTTCTGTGATCAGGATCATGTGAGACATGGCTAGTTCCTGGAAAGACCACTGCGTGAAAATAAGCCACTGAAGGATTCTGATGTGGAAATGCACTAATAGGACAAGAAGAATGACAGCTGCCATGGAGCCTAGAGCTTGGAGGACATGTCTGACTTGAACCCTTTTGCTCTGCATTAGAATTAACACTTGTTGACGAATAGTGGAAACTCTTTCCTGTGGTAATCTTGCAAACATTTCTTTTGTGTTTAATTCTGCTCCTATGTATGTGATAGACTGACTGGGCAACAAGGCATATTTTTCGAAATTTACTGTAATGCCTAGTTGAGTGCATGATGTGATTGTATAATCCCGTGCCTCTAAGAGTTGACACCTGGTGGTAGCAGTCAGGAGCCAGTCATCTAGATAGGGAAACACCTGGAATCCTTGACGCCTCAGGTGAGCCATGACTACTGCCATATACTTGAACACCCTGGGGGCTGAAGTGAGACCAAAGGGTAGAGCTCTGAACTGGTAATGACTGGCCCCTGCTTGGAAGCGAAGAAATCTTCTGGAGCGTCTGTCCATCTTGATATGTTAGTATGCGTCCTGAAGATCTATCGAGCACATCCAATTGTCTTGACACAGAAAAGGGAAAATGGACTGTATTGTCACCATCCGGAACTTTTCTTTTTGTACAGATTTGTTCAATCTGCTGAGATCCAGTATTGGTCTCCAGACCCCTGTCTTTTTTGGTACTAAAAAGAATCTTGAGTAAGTTCTGGATCCTAGCTTGTCTGCGGGGACTTCTTAAATGGTTATTTTTTCTAGCAGTCTTGAAACTTCTGTGACTGCTTGATCCCTTAGATTGGGCGGGACATCTGGGATGGACTTTTTTGATTCTATGGGGGATTGATGGAAGGGAATTTTGTAACCTCCGGATATGATGGCTAGTACCCATCTGTCTCTTGTTATATTTTGCCAGGCTTTTGGGCACAGCGAAAGTCTTCCCCCGACTGCCTCCAGAGATGAGCAGTCGAGCAACCCTTCAGGGATGCTGGAAGAGCTCGGCAGAGAAGGTTTCTCTGTTACCCTGGTTTTGCGGTCCCCCTCTGTCACGAGGGTGGCATCTGTTGTTGTTGTTTCCCCCTCTGCCTCTGGGAGAAAAATCACGTGCGTCAGGCAAGGGTCCCTGGGATTTTCGGAATCACATCTTTCTGCTCTTCTGACCCTTGGGATAAGGTCTGGAAGGAGTGAAAAAACGGACTCCCATGGCAGAGAGAGTCTTGCCTTCCTGCTCACACCTGGTCAACGTGTCTTTCACCTGAGGCCCAAAGAGAAAGGAGCCATCAAAGGGAGTAATGGTGAAGGATGCTCGAAAGGGTTCCGCAAACTGACACAGCCGCATCCAAGCATGTCTCCTGAGAGCCACACCTGTCCCTGCAGCTCTGCTCGCTCCATCGGCTGCATAGGAAATCAACCTCCTGGAGAAGTTGACTATGGAATTTAGAGTTGCAAGCTGAGAAGCTACTTTGGCTGGTGCTCCCTCAGCTGTAGGATCTTGAAAGGCATCTCCAAGCTCTTTCAGGAGATCCCTTTGAAGACATGTAAAATGGCATAGATAGTTCAAAGACCTCATTGAAAAGGTTGCTGAAGCAAACATTCGCTTTCCATATCTGTCCATCGTCTGAGACTCTTTGTTCGGAGGATGAACAGATGAAGAGGTTTCTGCTAACTCTTTCTTGGTGGCTGCTGCTACCTGCATGGCATCAACGGACACACCTTTGGAGAGGAATTGCTTGTCCTGGGGGGCTGTAATAAATTTGTTTGGTCTCCTCAGAGTAGGTTCCACAGAATCTGGAGCTGACCAAGCCTTTTGAGCCACTACAGACATGAGTGGATCAAAAGGAGGAGATACCCAGGAGGTGGAAGTTCGGGAATCAAATGCGTCCAGGTATACAGACTCGTCCTCGGTAGGGGCTAGGGAAGTCCAGTCCCTCCTCTGTCTAAGCATTTCAAGGATGTCCAAAAAGGAAACATCTTCAGAGGGGGACCTTGGGGACCCTTCAGATTCATCCATGTCTGTATCTGAAGTGACAGACTGAAGGGAGTCTATGTGTTTCCTTCTTGCACTTCTTCCGGGGAGGCTCTTCTGAGTGATCAGGGGAGGCTTCGGAAGAAAAGGGATCACCCAATGAGGTGTCCTGGGGCATAGGTTCCCTACACTTGGGGTCTGGAGGAGGAGTAGAGGCTGGAACAGACACTACGGGGGGAGATGCCAATGGAGCTGGCAGTAGAGTGGTTTCGGGGGACAGGACACTCCACATGACCTCGAAGGCGTCCCGACCTCTAGGCAGAGAAAGCTCCGGCTCCGAAGAAACAGGAGTCTTTCTCTGCGTCGAGGGTGACTGCTCCGAGGCCGATCATGGAGCTGAGCTCACCTGCGCCGAAGCTCCGAGGGGGAGAATGGGGTTGGACAAGGGTCTAATGCCACTCCCCCCCTTGGAGCCGACGAGAGAGCCTCTGCACCCAGAACCCTCGATAGAAGGTATAATCGAGGTAATCGGAGCAGATGTCGGAACAGAGGGAGAGATGATGATCGGCGCCGACAGTTCTACTACCTGTAGATCCATGGTCTCCGGCTCCGAGCTAAATGTAGTCGGAGGAGGAACAGAAATAGAGGTGGTTGGAGCCGATACCTGTTGAGGAGGGATGGACAGAATTTTTGCCAGTGCCTGTGACTTAAGCAACCTACTTACTACTCTCTCCACATCATGATCCGATAATCTAGAGGATCGAGAGGAGTGGGAAGAATGATGGTTACGTTCACTCTGTAACAAAGATGACTGAGGTGCCGAGTGAATGGACTCCAAGGATGGAGACCTCAATCTCTTATGACTCTGAGATGGCTCCGAAATAGCAGAAGGAGCAGATGGAGGAGTTGTCTTGTTGGTGCCGGTGGAGCAGACAACTTGACAGACTTAGGGGATTTCGCTGGCTGAGTACTTTTAGCCGGAGAATCCTGAGGCTTCAATAATCCCCAAAGTATTAATTTGTTTTTGCACTCCTGCAGGACCCTTGGACTAAAGGCGTGACATATAGAACAGGAGTCCTGCAGGTGTACAGCGCCCAAACAATATACTCAACTAGTGTGCCCATCTGTCAGAGACATGTTCTGACAGCATGAGTCACACTTTTTGAAGCCAGATACCTTGGTATATTTAGACATTATAGTAACAACAACCACAACAATAATAAAAAGCTATAGTACAAAAACAAGAAACAAATAGACTTTTTTTTTTTTTTTTTTTTTTACAGTTAAGGAACAGAAAGGAAAGCCTCTAATTTAAATGGCTATCCTGGGGGGGCTCTCTAATTTAAACGAGTTCAAGGGAAACAGAAGGCCTGCGAGTTATGGAGCGAAAGCCAACAAAGCTAAAATACACAAGAAAGAGATAAGGGATAAAGGAATATATCTAGTACAAATAATTGACCAATACTTGACAAAATTTCAAGAATAAACAACACTATATTAACAGAAAAAACTATACTTAGCCTGAGCCAGTAACGAAGTAACCTCGCAGCTGAAGCGGCAAACGAGATCTAGGTAGCTGACGCTGGGCATGCTAGGATAAGGGGTAGCCTCGAGCCAGTAAACAGCTCTCGAGCTATAGAAGATGGCCGAGTCGGAGCCAAGTATCGGCTCTGAACCCAAACAGCAAGAACGAAGGAGAGATAGACAACTTAACATCATCAGTTACTCATGTTGGTAATGCCCAGGTTCAGGATATTGCTGTCCCTGGTGGGGGTACGGACAAGCTGATCCAGGGCATTGGAATTAATGAATTCCAAAAAGCGTTGAGCTAATGAGTTAGTATTCGAGTAGTTTTCCCAGTTGATTGTAGGGTAGTTGAAATCTCCCATTATTAGGGTATTGGGCTGTACCTTAATATTATCCAGTATATCAAGGACGTGGAATGGGCATCCTGGGGCATGGTGGGGGATCTGCAGCAAGCAACAACCTGGATTGCAGTCTTACCCAGTGTTAGTTGCATTCGGATAATTTTGGATACATTATGTTCAGCAACTAGCCTGGAGCTGTGGATATCCTTAATGAATATTGACATTCCTCCTTTAGTGTTTCAACCCAGGTTAGGTGGCCGAAAAGAGTGGTATGAATTACAGCCTGGTACTGCAGGGATGCTCTCTGGAGCCTTGAACCAGGTCTCTGTTACTGCACAGATGTCAATGTTCTCCATATTCAGGAGTGCTTTGAGTGAGTGCATTCTGAGGTTTAGACTTCTAGCATTGAGTAGCATTACTCTCAGTTTTTGCTTGCTTGTACCTGCTATAGTGGTGGGTTTGTTGTTTGAACCTTGCCTAAAAAAGGCACTATAGGGTTGGCAAGAGCCTTAGCCAGTATCCAGAATCCCAGGGGTGATAGATGCAGGCCATCCCTGGCAAAGCATCGTGATCTGTCAATCATGTCATCCCAGGCAGACAGATACTGGATCCCCTTTGAATGACACCAGAATCTTAGACAATTGTTGAACTCAGTCATTTTGTCCTTGTACTGTGGTATCATTCTGGGCGATGGCAGGATGCTACTCAGGGCAAGGGTCATACCTGCCTTGGCTTCATGATCCGAGAGCTCTTCCATGTCTCTTTTCATGTAGTCTAGGGAGGTACATCCCAGGTCATTCACACTAACATGGACAATGACAGAGTTATATCTGTACTTGTTTTGGAGTGACCTGAGTGCGTGTGTTATGTGGCGGAGCCTGACATCCGACAGGCAGCTAACAATAACCTTCTCCTTGTTTAGCCTGGTGAGTGGGACATCAGTGTGCCAGACTATAGAGCCACCTACGACAAGTGTGTTGGGTACATTTTGCCTTACAGGCTGAGGTTGAGTGGCACACTGCTTTTGTGGTTAATATGTCGTTTCAGTAGTGGGGTGTGGTGGTTGCTTGCATTTCTTCTTTGCAGGTCTCTGTTTGGGCAGATTTTTATTCTGAGCCTCTGCGAATGTAGGTGTGTGTTTTGTGTTACTATGTGTGGGTTTAGGTTGTGTACGATTTGATGGACTATGTGGAGTATGGTGTGGTGCAGGTGTTACCTTCTGCTCTTGAATGTATATTCCAGTCTTGGCTGGAGAGAGCTTGGCTTCCAGTTTGGTTATATAATTGCATCTCTCACAGGTTGTAGTGTTAGGTGGTAAGAGGAGAGGGTTGTCTGTGTACATGACGCAATTTCTACATTGCCACAATATGCCCAGATTCATCAGATGGACAGGAGAAAACACCAGAAGCTGACCCTTAGACATGCCTAGATAGGTGCTTTTTATTTTAAGTACTAAAAACATTTCTCCTCCTGACAAGTGAGGAAAGTTGAGTGCTGTAGTAATTTGTAGTTTGTTTAGTGATTGCAGGGAGTTTTGAACAAATGCTGAGCACAAGGACGCATTATTGAGTGTTACAACTAGAAAACTGGCTAGCTCTAAGGGAAAATTTGAAGAGTAGACTTTCTGGCACCGGGAATAGTTTAACCCTAGTTAAACGGCACCGCGCAAACACGGGTTTTTAAACAGAAAGATGAAAGGGATAGAAATAGCCCAAAATGGCCAATAAAACTACAGTTTCTGAGCTGAAACCACTCCTCCAGTGACAGATAGGCTGCTCCAAAGCTCACCACTCTCACTGATGAACAGAGAAGCTTCCCTCTATCTTAGAAAGGTCTGGGCAACATAGGAACCTACAAACAGCCCAGAATTAAGCAAAATCTGAAAACTGGACTTTACTAGTTCTAGAAAGGTGGGAAACAAGTAGAGGGATAAGTTTTTTTTTTTAAAGTTAAAGCAAATACAGCAATAAAAACACTTTTAACACAGAAAATAAGCTATCACACTTGAGTGTGTAGCCGTTTACAGTTAAACAGATGAAAAACACTTAAAAAACGATAATATAAAGTGCAAACAGTATAAGATTTCAAAAACAGCTCAGATAAGTAGCAAAGTTAACAAAAAAGCGGTCAGAATAATGCTGCTAGCAAAAACAAGTAATAAAAAGCAAAACAGAGGTACTTAATCCACTCAAATTCTCCTTTTCTTTCTCTCTGGTGCTGTAGGACTCTGCAGGACACCCAGGCAGGCTCTTGCTGAGGTAATACAAGTGCAAACACGGGTTTTTAAACAGAAAGATGAAAGTGATAGAAATAGTCCAAAATGGCCAATAAAGAAGAAGGTATGTACTCACTATAACGTTCTATGTTTGTTGTCCATCTTGCCCTTCATTCTTACATATGGGTTCGGAGCCAATCCTCTGCTCTGACTTGGCCGATTACAGAAGCTCAAAGTCTCTAAGTTGGCTTGTGGCAAGGTAGGTAACCCATCATGCAGTGGTATCAATCCTCAGATCTTGTTTGCTGCTGACTATAATAGAAAATAGTTATACTGTACCCTCAGGTAAAGGAGAAACAATAGTGAAAGGTCTCCAACATAAAGGAAAGAACAAAAATTTTTCCTACCAGGTCATCTAGGATTATATGGAGGGGGGGTAGGTGGGTGGGTTCGTAAGAATGAAGGGTGAGATGGACAACAATTATAGAACATTATGGTGAGTACAAAACTTCTTTATGTTATGTTGTCCTATCTTGCTTTCATTCTTACATGTGGGACAGAGTCCCTAGCACCTTTTTTCTTGGGAGGCTCGTGGGAATACACTTGAGTACTGTGGAACCAAACGAAGCTCCGTCTCTGGAGGCCAAATCAACCTTGTAATGAGTGCTAAAAGTATGTGAGCTTGCCCAAGTTGTGGCTGCACAAATACTTTCCATTGAAATTCTGGCATGAAAAGCAGTGGATGTTGCTAAAGACCTGGCGGAGTTCCTTGTTATTGGAGGAGTATATAAAAGTTATGCAATTGGAAAGCCACTTAGATAATGTGATTTTTAGAGACTGGCATAGCCTTTCTTGCCTCCGGAAAAGGATATGAACAACTGATCTGACTTTCTGAATTTTTTCATTCTGTGGAGATGGAACCTAAGTTGCCTATGCACATCAAGCTGGTGAAGTCTGTATTCTGCCTTGTTGGTATAGTTAGGGAAGAACACTGGAAGCTCAATCAATTGGTAAATATTAGAATGAGAGCAAACCTTGGGGACAAAAGATGGGTTAGTTTTAAGCGAAACCCTGTCTTTATAAAAATCAAACCAGGTGGTTTGACTGAAAGCGCTTGTAGCTCTGAAACTCTTCTAGCTGAGGTTATAGCTACCAGAAAAAATCATTTTCCAAGAGATGCACTTTAGATCGCATGTGGAAGAAGGTTCAAAGGGTGGTGAGGTTAAGTGCGATAGGACAAAGTTTAAGTCCCAAGGAGGGACAGATTCTTTAAATGGAGGTCTCAATAAGGAAGTGCCTTTCAAAAACACTTTACATAGTCTATGTGCCATCAAGTTAGGTGTATGCTGTCCTAAGTGAAAATTGGAGATAGCTGCTAGCTGGACTTTAATTGTAGCAGCAGCTGAGCCTTGTTGGAAGATTTCTGAAAGGAAATCCAAAATTGAAGAAATCTGGGCAGTGAAGGGGTCTGTGTTTCTGGTCTGAGCCCAGAAAGAAAATCTTTTCCATTTACTAGCATATAATTTTCTGGTAGAAACCTTATGAGAGGATATCAAAATGTGTTTTACTGCTGGAGTGAAATCCTGCAGCCTGACTAAAGTTGGAAGTGGAGCAACCAAGCTGTCAAGTTGAATGTCTGGAGAGAAGGATGGAGCATTCCTGGCATATTTGTCAGTAGGTCTGGAATGGGTCTAGAACCCATGGATCCTCCAGTAGATGAGGCCCGAGAAAGGGGAACCAAATCTGATAAGGCCAATATGGAGCAATGAGAATCATCTTGCTTCCCAAGGATTTTGCTTTCTGAATGACTTTTGATATGAGAGGAAATGGGGAAAAAGCATAAAGAAGTCCTAAGGGCCAATTGTGAACAAGTGCATCTCTCTGTGTCTTCCCCCGGAGGGGGGGGGGGTTAGGTCAAAGTAGCTGCTGCATTTGGCATTCATAGGAGTGGCAAAAAGATCGCAGCAAGGCTGGCCCCATTTGCGGAAGATCTCTTCACTATGTTCTGATTTATAGACTACTCGTGAGGCATCAATATTGCCCTGCTGAGCTTGTCAGCTATCACATTGGACATCTGTTCGGCAGATGGACATATGAGGATGTCTCTGCAAGTTCCTTCTTGGTGGCTGCCGCCACCACCATGGCATCAACTGGCACACCTTTTGTCAAGAAATCTTTTTCCTTGGGGGCTGACAAAAATTTGTTTGGCCTTTTAGGGACTGGTCCATCATGTCAGATAATTCCAACGCCTTCCGAGTGACCAAGTCCATGAGCTCGTCGAAAAGTGGAGACACCTAAGGGTTGAAGGTTGAGGTCTGAAAGCCTTTAGGTACACAGACTCCTCATCAGAAGGGGTGATGGTAGTCCAGCTGCCTCTCTGTTTTAGGATATCAAAGATATCTACAAAGGAGATATCATCAGAGGATGACCGCGGGAATCTTTCTGACTCCTCAAAGTCAGTGTCAGAGGTGATAGTCTCATCAGGGAAGTCTACATGCTTCCTCTTGCATGTTTTCATCCAGAGAGGCTCCTCAGAAGGGTATTTTGAGGTGGTCTTGGAAGAATGGGGACCACACAGAGGGCGTTCCTGAGGCTGCGGATCTCTGCTGTCCTGTGTATAGGGTGGTGCCAAGACAGAAGCCACTGTTTTTGGGGGAAGAACATCAGCATCCTTGCATAGAGCTGTTGATTTGGCCAGCTGCAGGCAAAAATCAGCAACACAAATAACCAAAGCCAACCGATAACACAACAACGTTTGATACCATCAAACTATATACAAAATTTGGGGGTGACTGCTGCCACTGTAGCAGTGTGAAATTCGAATATCTACTGTTGCAGTTAAGTAGGACTTCTACAATTGTACTATGTTCATAATTCACACTGCCTTAGTGGCATATGGATGGATACTCAAAAGTTTACCCTAGCTGGGAGGAGGAAGAACAAGGTTCCAGGAGCCCCTGGAGAATGGTCCTCACAAAGTCTGCTCTGGAACATGAGAAAGAATCAGTTTGTAGTACTTTGCAAAAGGATGAACAGAAGATTAGGTTGCTGTCTCTAGAATGCTTCTACAGTCCACTCCTTTCCAATATGCCACCGAAGAGGGTAAGGCTATGGTGTAATGTGCCTTAACCTTGCCTGGAATGGATTTATCATGGTGGGAGTAAAAAAAAAAAACTAGTAGAGGGCAACCAATGAGCAATTGTTTGCTTAGATTCAAGATAACATTCCATGGCTCTGGAATTTGAAATAAACAGCTGTTCAGCTTTCCTTAAGGGCTTAGTTCTGTCAAGGTAGTACATCAATTGTCTGTGCATATCCAAGATATACAAAACCTTCTCTCCCTTGTTTTTAAGTTCTAGAAAGAAAACTCAAGAGATTGATGGCTAGGTTCAAGGTAAACTCAGAAACAATTTTTGACATGAAAGAGGGAGGAGTGTGTAAAACAACCTTGTCCTTGTAGAAAATCAAATAAGGTTGGCCCAAGATAAAAGCTTGTAGCTTGAAGACTCACCTTGCAGAAGTCAGCACAATTAGCAAAACAGTTTTCCAAGTGATGGGCCTCAAATCAGCCTGACTGGCAGGTTTAAAATGAGATGATGTAATTTTTTCAAGAACAAAGTTGAGATTCTAAGGAGGGTGCATTTGTTTTTGAGGGGGTCTCAACTGCAACACTCTTTTCATAAACTTTTGACAACAAAGAGATGAGAGATGGAGATCCATGAGCAAGCAAGTTGAGATGGCCGCAAGATGCAAAAGATAAGTCATAAATGAGTAGTTCACACAAATATTTCAAAACCATAGGAGCAGACATCACACCAGGCCCTGTGATATCATTAGGTACCACCTAGAAAAACTCTTCCACTTCTAAACACAAGATTTTCTAATTCTAGGTTTTCTTGCCTCCTTCAATACATGCTGCACACCCTCAAGAAGCAAGTGCCTAAAAGATATCAACATAGAACTGCTACTGACAGCCTGGATGATTACAAGTTGGAGTACACCACTTGACCCTGACACTGTGTGACCAGATCCAAAGTGTAGGAAGCCTGTATAAATTGTCCTTGGCCAATTCCATTAAATGGGATTACCAACTTTACTTGGGTCAAAAGGGAACCACTACAATGACATTTGCAATTCTTTCTGTATTTTCAGAAGCATCTTATGTATCAGTGGAAATTTTGGAAATGCATAAAGGAATATTTCTGTACAAGGGAAAGAGAATACATCTGTCCTCCAAGCATGGCTGCAAGGATGTCTCAAAAATAAGTTCCAACTGCCTGTTTTGAAAGGAGGCAAACAGAACTATTAGAACTGTTCCCCACATCTGCACCAAATCCAGGCAGATTTCTGCCAAGAGGTTCCACTTTTGAGAGTCTATCTGGGATATGCTTAGTCTCTCTACCACTATGTGTTGTTCTGTTGTTATGCATGAGGCCTGAAGTGTCAAAGAATGCTATAAGACTAGCTTCCAGGTCATCATTGCCAACTAGCAAAGAGAGTATGACCTTGTACCCCCTTGTTTTGTTCAGATACCACATGACTGAGGTGTTGTCTGTGACCAATAAGAGGGAACCTAGAGACCTTAAGTGAAAAATGTTTAAGGTCTGAATCACTGCTAACATTTCTTTGCCATTTACATGCTTTGAAGGGTCCAAGGAGCCCCATTCACCTTACACATGAACTCTCCTTGACACTTCTCCCTATGCAAAATTTGATGAGTCCATATAGACTGAGTGAACTAAGGTCTGGAGGAAGAAGGGTAGGTCTGGAATGAGAGACATTTAATCCTGCCATCACTAGCTCTCATTTTGTAAAATCCAGCACTGGTACCTGGAACCTCATGGGATGCAGGTGCAAGTTCCAACAATTTTCTAAGTACCACTGAATATTTCTCATGTAGAGTCTGACCAGTGGGATCATGAGGATCCTCGATGCCACGAGGCCAAGAATTTTGAGGAACTCTTTTGTACAGGCAGTTTCTTGAAGAGAAAAGTCTCAGAAAATGTTCAGAAAAGTCAGGACTTTTGTCTTCTGGTAGCAAGGCAGTACTTATTTCACTGACTATCACACACCCCAGGAGACAATTCTTCATGAGAGTGAAAGACAGGACTTTTGTAGGTTTAACTTGAAGTTGGGAGTAATTGAAATGTGATAAGCACCCTTCGAGTGAAATAGTGGTCCAGAAGGAGTAGGACCATCTGCAGGGTGAGTATTTTGAATTTGGGTATTTTCAGAAAGGTATTTAGGCACAACAAATTTAACACTGGTATCAATGACAGATCCTTTTATGGCTACCAAAATGATTCTGGTGTAAAATCATTTTCCTTTTTGTATGCAGGAAATGGTTTTATAACCCCTGCTTATGGGTCTATATTATGTGGTTGAATGCTTAGGTGAGCAAACACCTAAACATCGATCACATAATATCAAAGGCAAAAAAACAGCGAACGGCCAAATGAATGCAGGGAAATATTTCCCTTGGCCGTTCACTGTGTTTTGCCATTTTATCCACTGTAGAGTGATCTCGGAGTTGGTATATTTAGTTAGGGGGGGTGGGGGGCACAGCCCCCCATGTCAAGGGGGTGTGGGGGGGGCAAAATCCCCCACTTAGTTTGGCTGTAAACTTTCTTTTTTTTTGGTGGCCAACAGTTCCATTTCCCGGCAGTTTTTGCTGTTGTGGGGTTCGATATCATGTGGTCGCTGTTTAGTTGTTCGCTCACTTAAGCATTTGATCACGTAATATAGACCCCTGCTTACAAACTGTGAAAGAACAGCAGAGCACAGATGTAACTGGTCTGGCAGGTCCAGGGGGATTTTCCTGAAAGGAGGATTTTCTGTCCACTGCGAAAAGTATCCTCACTGAACTATTATTAGCACCACTTGTCTTTGAATATCTGTGACCAGTTTCCTAGTTTAAGTGAAAGCCTGAGGGAATGAGGAAGGAGAAGATGGACAGGAGGAAGGGATGGAATGCCATTAGTCTTGGCATAGGCATTCTTTAGCAGGGAAATATTTTTTGGGAAAGGAATACCTTTTATTTGGTTTGGAAGCAATATCCTCCTGCCATATCCTCTTGGTATCCTGAATCTTGTTAGGCTGGGATTTTTCTTCTGCCCTTTGACGTTGGATGCCTAGTTAGGGGAGAACCTACATTCTAGATACCCCATGCATCAATTTACTTCCGTCATCCCATTGTTTGAGAATATGAGTAGCAACAGGGCTAAGTACAAATTCAGAACTTAAAGGAACATTCAAAACCTAATTTTTAAAACCTCGGAAAAATTCTTATGTAACCCAAGCATACCTTTTCAATACAACAGAAGCAGATGCAGTTCTAAAAATTGGTCTGCACATTCCAAGACACTCCTCAAAAGCATGTTTTCGAAACCAGAGTCACATCAGACATCATCTCATCCATATAACACTTCTGTTCAACAAGCAATGATACAATAAAGTCATCTGAAAGTACAGTTTTGTACCTACCATAAATGTAGATGTTCGAGGATCCACATTGCTGCAGTCCTAACTATTGGTGTCCGGGTCCGTCCAGTCGGAATACATATATAAGAGAGTATGCTGACGGTCACGCGATGGGCGATCAGTCGTGCGTCGTATCATCGCATGACCGGCGTCATATCAGTCTTTCAGTCCCCAGATCTCAGCAGACAGATGAAGACAGACCCAAAACCAAAACACAAAACATACCAAAACAAAAAAACCATAAACAAAAAAATATATATATATATATATACCAGGTACCAGACAGTACCATAATCCTACAACCACTAGGGGAAACAGGAGGAGATGAGATTTCTAATGAGCAATGTGCATCCTCGAACATCTACATTGTACACATCCCACAAAACTTCTTCATGAATTTATGCAGTCATTCCTCATTTCCTGCCTGTGTTAAGTTGCAGAAGTGGCAGGGGTAAGGGAGGCTAAGGAATCAAGGCTGAAGGAAAGGAAGCAAACATAAATAAGGCATGAGTGGCAAACCGGCCTAACAGCTTGGAGTGAGGAAAAATAGAGTAAAGTGTAGAATCTATGCACTGAGTATGCACTTCTGCCAAGTAGCTGCCTCCAAAATATTCCTTAGTTGCCACCCCTTGAAGATGAGCCTAATCAGCTGGAATCTCTTTGCCATGATGGGAATAACAAAGGCTCAATGAGGGAATGCAAAGATGGGAATAACAAAAGGCAATGCAGAATCCAATTGTTTTGAAATTGTTTTGCCCATGGCTTGCCTTGACCAACTCAAAGCAACTGCTGAACAATCAAAAAATGGCAAAAAAAACTTAAAGTCCCAAGAATTGCCTGTGTACCTTTAAAGTGTGCAAAATCTTTTCCAAATCAAAAATCCTTGTTGCATTTAAAGTAGGCAGAAAGAAAGTAAATGAATAAATGGTTTAGTAACACAGCCAAAAATAAAGAAGGTTAGTCTAATAATACCCTTAGGCTATGAAAAAAGGCTCAATCTTCATAAAAATCAAAAGTAGAAACCCAAAAGGTCAAAAAGCAAACAGCCATGAACAAAAGCAGTCTTATAAACAGAGGTGCTATTTTCATTGGTTGAAGAAAGGGCTTTCTCAAAAGGTTGTTAAGTTTCTCAGCACAAGCTAAAGTATCAAAATTGGAGTGGGAAGTCATTAGAGTCACGCTCTAGAAATTGCTTGAACAAAGGATGTAGAAAATGTTTGAACAAAGGACAATCATAGTGAGCTGAAATTGCAATTGCTGCAACATTAAAAAAAATGGAAAAGATTGACAAATAATTGTCCAATAACTCAGTAAGATGAAGATAACACCTCAAGAAATTGAAAAAATCTCAAATTTTTTGCTGCAGTCAAAAAAAAAATCTCTCATTTTTTTCTCATTACTCCTTTGATACTAGGTCTTCTGGCTTCCATAATCACATTGTTTTAATGTTGAGGGAATCCAGGATTGCATTTCAAACAAACCAGATTACAGCAGACTCAGTGTGAAAGAGTTTGAAGCTTGACATTGAGCAGATGACCGTCCTAGGCTGACAATGGGGTGTGGAATCAAACACTCAAGGCCATGGAGGCTTCCTTAGTAGACTCCTCAGTAATGGGTACCAGTGCTCTAGGGCCTATCTGGAGCTATTAAAATCATCCTTGGCTTGTCTTGCAGCTTTTAGAAGCAAGCTTGGCAAGGAGGAGGTGGATGGGTACTGAAGATCTTTAGAACTGAAGAAGAAGATCCAGAAATCCACTTTCAAGCTGTGTTCCCTTTGTGCAAAACAAATCAGCTTTGGCAGCTGGTGGAGAAGCTGTGGAAATCTGAAGAGTTAACTGGGTTCTGTATGGTTTCTTCCATTTTTTTTGAAATACATGTCTGTCAGTTTCCCATAAATTGTCTATTTGATTTGTCATGATTATCTGCTAAGGAGTCTCGCGGCTCTTGCCTTGAAGTTAGTGAAACCTTGGTAGAGGAGTTCCTGGCCTTAGTCTGCCTAAAATCATTCAGGGTGCTTATGTGTGGGCTGTAATGTGTTCCCCATTGTTTGTTGATGTTGTCTGTCTGTGTTGTAACCTCTGTTAGAAGTAACTTCTGCCCTGTGCTTAATATCGCCCTTGAAGCCATGGTTGTCAGTTGGAACATATGTTGTGAAGACATTCTGAGCCTTTCATGTACATGCTTCTGGCACTGCACTTTGTCTTGTATCCACTTATGTCATAGATAGGCTCTGTAAGGCCACTCTTTGTGATCTGTCGTTAGAATCTGACCTACCTCTGGCCGGAGTCTAGAGAGGCCCTTGTCGTTAGAACATTCCTTGACCCTGGCATTTGATTCACAGTGAGAGTCAGGTATAGGTGGAATGACAGTGGATCCACCACAACCAAGATTCTTTTGTTTGTTTTGAGGGTGCATTTTTGCATTGGGAATTGTAAGTGGCATGTCCATAGATGGCATAGATACCATTGGAAACCTAAGATGCCAAGTTTATGCACTGGGAAGTAACTGGAAGATGAAGATATGCTATGGAAGTAACCAAAAAGATTCTAAGGTTTTGCAGTCAGCCTTAGGCCATCTCCGCACCTGATCTCAGTCTCCACAAAGAGAAGCACATTTCTTGAGAGGTACTAGACTGGACTTGCTGCGTTCAGTCTCACACTAGGATTCTTAGCATCTTGAGAGGGTATTCCTTTGACTTTATTTCTGTCACACAGTCTACTCTCAAGAATCAGGCGATGGGTCAATTAATTTTAGATTGCTGTTCCTTTTCCTCTGAGTCTGAAGTTGACTGGAGGCAGAACCCCAGTAGATATAGAGGGCGCAGTCTTTAGCCTGAAGTAAGCTAAATCACCAGGAGAACATGAGTTGAGACTAGATCAGCATGTAGATAACAGCCCGGGCAATATAGGCACATGAGTAAGCAGCGGATCCAGCATAGGCATCCAGCTGTCTTAAAACTTGAGAGGTTAGGCTTGTGAATGAGTCAAAATCAGATACTGGATCTAAATCCACCAATCTGGGATTAGAAGAATCAAATTGGTACTGACGTGTTCCCCTTCAACAGTTTGAAACCCTTGGAATAAAATCGGTACTTCTGCTTTGAGATAAATGAATAAACCTATTTCCCACAACAGAGAATTGCTACTGACTGTTAGTTGTAGAGGACGAATGTCTGGCCCTTGCTGCAAGGAGGAGCTGAAAGTGAAATGGCTAAGGGCAGAAGTGGTAGATGATGCTTAGTCTGCCATTGTTCTTAGGTATTTAAATCCCAATTGAACCTTGTTTGGAAGGCCTTCAGGCAGAGAATACGCCTGTAGACGAGATGTGCTGGCAAAGGTGGGTCTTTCTGTCTGCTTACGAAACTTTCTTTGACTGAATTCTGCAGAAGAAGTTAACAGTGGTGACCCCTGGCCCTTGGCCTAAGGTTGCTGAAGCTCTGCCTCTCTGGTCTGGAGCCTACCACCCCTGACAGAAGCATAAGCTCCCAGGTCTCACCCCCTTAGGCTAGCCTAAACTTACTAAACCGGGCTGCACCCTCAAAAAATCCTTAAGTTTTTGCCTAGACCTGAATGTCCTCTCACTCTAGTTCAAAACTACAGGCAAACCAAAACTCAAACTCGGAGGCTGCTGTAAATCCAATCCTTAACAGTTTGCATGCTCAGCTAAGTTCTGCATAAGGGACTCCGTGCCGACCATTTACAGTTTAAAAAACAACATGCCTCCAGGGAGGCAAAAGCATCAAAAAAATCCTTGTTTTACTTTTCCCCATGCCCTCAGAAACTCTCAAGGCTCTTTAAACTAAATTTGCACTCAATACCTTCAACCAGAGCATCCACCTTAGACTTCAAAGCATCTAAATTGATTTTTTATACTGAAATGACACTTTCGCCCTCATCCTTAAAGTGGAAGCGGTGTCAACTTTCTTCATCTTTCTATCCAAAGCTTCCCAAAACCCCATTCAATTGAAGCCTTGGATTATTAAGAGGAGAAGCATACCCTTAACTGAAACACCCAAAGTTTCTCTAACGCCTGGAACTCTTAAAAACTTACTTTCTAGGTGGGAAACCTATAATTACCTATCGGTTTTACTGGGGCAGAAGGCAATTTGACTCCAGGATTTAAGCAAGAGCCAAAGATCATTGACATCTTCCTAAACAGGTACCGGGCAGACCCTAGCTAAGACTTATATGCTGGGGGAACCCTCAAGAATTCCCTACCGTCTTTCCTGGAATCAAATCTTGAGGTTCCATTTAAGATGCTCCCTCATTGAAAAAACATCCTCTGAAAAAAAAAGAACTCAGAAAGAGCTGAAGGTAGAGGAGGCCTCATCTGGAAAGGAGTAGAATAGGAAGCTCCTGCCTGGAGAAAAGCAGAAGACTCAGAAGCCTCCTCACCAGAATGCTCCACATCAAAATCAAGGTTCCTGAGAACTCAGGCAATCTCCTCGGCATAAGACCTCTATATCAGATCATCATAATCACCTCCATTTTTAGCCTATGCTTCTCCTACAAAGACCCTGAGAAGCTCAGAGGAACAAAGCTCACAAACAAAAAACTCAGCCTCCACAAGAAGCCTCTCTAGCACTTGCGGCATAGGCTTGCCTTAGGAAGAGAGGGAAGAACAGCCACCTGAGCAGCCCCTTTGGCTGCAGCTACTTGAGAAGCCCCTGAGAACTGGAACAGAAAAGTTTAACAGCCTCTCTCAAAGCCGTTCAAGGCAGTACCTCAACCTCCACCCTAACCCTCCTGTTAACGGCGGGAAGAACAGTCGGTTGAGAAGCTCCCCTGCCTGTCCTTGCTGCTTCCCGGCTGAGGTCACATGCATCACAACGCATGTTATCCGGCAGACTCCCTTCCCAAACCTGGCAACCAAACAGTCTAACACCCTCTTCTAACTGTCGTTTGTTAAAATCCTGTACAAAGAAACCAGGCAACTTAAAACCTAGCACTGCGCTTTTTGGTTGAAGCTGGCTTGTGGTAATCCTAAGAGGTATCCTGTTTCAACGCTTTCCCCTAGTTATTCACAGTTCTGACTAAAAGTACAGTACTTGTTAAAAGAAGCATAAAAATATATCCCAGCGGGGAGTATAGCCAGGCCCTTTTCGGTCTGAAACTCTGACAAAGGTAAACTTTCCATCTGTAAGTACATTGCAAAATAAATTTTATCATGAACCCCTGATAATTTAAAATTCTACATACTAAATTAATAGACTGAGTCAATGTTTTTCCCTGAGAATCTAACCACTTGCCAATTTCATCTGGCAGTGTAGGGTTAGAAGAATCCAAAGCTCTCTTGTTAGAGATGGCAGCTGGAGGAACTGCAGCTGGGTCAGCTGACAATGGAGCAAAGAGAGCTGCAAAATCAGAGTACACCTTGCATTTCCTCAAATGATTTTTAGGAACTAGTTCACTAGTCAAAGTGGGTTTTGCATGCAGTTTTACAGACATCCTCTAAGCCTGGTAACAGAAGAGGAACAGACAAAACATTTGGAATCTCATCCGTAATAAGGTCATAAACTGCCAATCTCCGGTGTAGCTCCAGTTTACTTCCATTCAAATACATCCCAAACCATAACTAGGATCTGTGGAAAAGTGAACACCTGACTGGGTTTTTGAACCTGTTCACCTTCCGAAAAAATCAGACTGAACAGACTCAGAGTGTTCACTACTGTCTGCATCAGATTCCCCATCAAAATGTGTGGTGGTAGACTGATCTCTAGAAAAGGCAGTCCCATAGTCATTCTGAATAGGAGCACAGTATCAAAGATTAGCCGACTGTAAAATACTCTTAGCTAAGGTAACCACATCAGCCCTATAAATGGTAATAATCTGACTGTCGTATGGTGAAGTTTTTCTTTCTTTTTACTAGCCTGCATTGCTGATAGCTCAGGGTGAATGCAAAAGCTCTATCTGCATGCAATGAAAAGAGAATGGGTACTTTCATATGCCCCATTAAAAATTATTCACATATACACACATTTGCAGACTTATGCATATACATATACACACATTTGCAGACTTTTTCCTTTAACCCACAACTCACCCATTCACTTTGCCAATGTCATCATTTATTACTCACTGCTTGTTATACAATACTTCATTACTTCTTTTCAGATAAGCCACAGGCACGCCCATAAGTTTGTTTCAACAATTCCATATTTTGTTATATATTCATCATATCAATATGTTTTCTTTAAAGCTTTACCCTCACTATACTTTCCAAGAAACTTTTTATTCCGTTTAGTCAATAAAAATGTTCACTCGCTTCCTCTAGTTTACATCTAATATTATAAATCTGTCTTCATTTTATTTATAGTTTACTAGCTCTTTCAATCCAGCTTATCCAAAAACATTTCCAAAAAGTCTCCCTATTTACCTACTTCCCTACACTTTGTTTCCTTAGCATTCCTTTTTTCTCTTCTTTGAAATTCCTCCCATCCATCCACACAATTAAATTCACTGTTTCTGATACCAGAGGTTTCTTTTTTCTTACATCTTTTTACTATGGGTAACCAAATGGTTACAGTGGCAATGTTTGAGCTTTTCAGCATATTTAGAAATGGGCATAGCACCTAGGGGATTGTGCATCATTAAAATGCCCATGTATGGGAATCAATATCCTGAACTACTGAAAAAACGACAAGAACTGAACCTTAAGTTAAGCAGTGATTATATGAAAATGATAAATTACTTTTTTCATGGGGACTGAAATGGGAGAGTGACGTTACCAAACATCATATAGTCACATCTAGAATTTAATGATATGCTTGAGAGGTTACGTGTATTTGAAAAGAAGCTGATTGCAATCAAAAAACATGCACTAAAAAAAGACTGGGGTGTCTTTTAAAAAGTAGTATAAAAAAAAAGTATGGTACTCCACGACAATCGAAGCAGACCCACAGAATAAAAATCCAATAATCCTTTATTTCAGATCAAGTAAGCGCTTTCGCATTTGTATAAACGCTTCATCAGACTTTCAAAATATCTTGAGTAAAAACTCCATTTAAATACTATGACCTATTTAAAACAGACCAATAAAATTCTATCTAAGTAATCCTAGAGAAATTAAAGTGCCCTCACTTACATACACATCTCACTAATGCATTTTATAGCATTAAACAACATAAAAGCTTAAAAAATGCAGCAAGCATGTATGAACAACAAATAAAATTCTAATCAATATATTCTAAGACATATATAATCTCATATAAGACAATTGACTATAACTAATGCATAATATTTTCTATTACAGTTGGCCAATGCTTTAGGGCCCAGTCTTTAAGAAAGGGTTTTAAAGAAACCTTCTCATTCAGCCCATGCCCTCTATCTGCTTGTAGTCTAAAGATCCACTTCCCTTCTTCTTTTTCTATATGATTTCCTATGTCTCCTAGTCTTTCTGTGGGGGTGACTAACTCTAAAACTAAAAATTTTAAGTTGTGTGTTGTGTCATTATGAATAACATGTCTAGCTATTGCATTACTGTCATTCTCTCTGCTAATAGCATACACATGTTCCCTTACTCTGTCTCTGTGTCCTATTCGTTTTCCCAACATAAAAACTGTTACATTTCTGGCACATGGCTAAATAAACTACATTCCTCGTTCTACAATCTGTGTATTGCTGGAACTCGTACCTCATATGTGTATCTGGATGTATGAAAATGTTGGTGTTAGCTATATAGCCACACTGATTACAGTGACGACAGGGGAAAGTCCCATTTCTAGCTGAAAAAAATTCTCTCTTATTTTTCTTCTCATAACACAAAATTTGTTTTAATGATTTTGTGTTCTTATAGCTAAACCTAGGGCAGGTACCTACTACTTGTTTTGGTACTTACATATTATCGCAACCAGATTTTTGCGGTTGCAGTAATACGTTTGTTTGCCTAAAAACGGATAGTGGGAGTTGTGTTAAGGTGGAATTTGATGTTTTTACTATGGGTAACCAAATGGTTACAGTGGCAATGTTTGAGCTTTTCAGCATATTTAGAAGTTTGTCCTTACATTTGGTAAGGTAAATCAACGTGGAGAAAGAGAAGTGAAACTACATACTGTAAAGTTGGTCACACTGCTATCGTGCCACAGAAAATGAAAGATGGACACCTGAGAAATGTTTGGTTGAACTTCTGCTGTTCTGCATAATGGATTACTTATAAGTGTACAATACTTTCTTCAGAGAATAAGGCACAGAGACCTGAAAATCTTTTTTGGTAAATTGTTGGATTTATTGTTGCAAACTGTTGAATAGAACTGAAGTTAAGGAGAATAAGTAAGCAAATATGTATGTGCACACTTTATAAAGTACTTGTACAATGATGCTGTTCTGTTAAGTGGCAGTCCGATAATAATTTTTTTGGAGTAGTTGGCAATAATGGTTTATTTTTTGGATTCAGATGGTGCTATCCTTGTGGATACTACTTACTGTTGTTGGACTATTTAGTGGATGTTTTATGGCAGCATACTTGTGGATTGTTCAGTCGCTGGTTTACTGTTTGGAACGTGCCTAACACATAACAGGACTTGAAAATGTAGTATGAGTGACATGATTTTGGGAACGGCTTCAAACAAATCTTCATTTTTCAAATATTACACTGCTATTCCTACCTAAACAAAGTTTTTTTTTTAAAGATAACATTGCCTGTGTGATTCTGCATACATTTCTGGTTTAAATTACCCACGGCAAAGAAAGCGGTATTATCGCAAAAATCTGGTTGCAATAATACGCAAGTACCCTTTTTTTATATTGTCATCTAACAATAACATATTCCAGTTCTTTTTAATTAACTGTGTTATTTTCTTGTTGTTGTTCATATAGGGAATAAGGAATCTATTGAATCTGGGAGTAGAAATAGTTCGTTGTCTGCCTTGTGACTGACCTGTCCTCTTAATATAGGGTTGGCCTACTGCGTCACGCTCTATTTCTTGTATGGCACTTAAATCACTGGTGTGATATCCTCTTTCTACAAAATATGTCCTTACATCTCTAATAGCCTCATAAAACACCTCATCCTCACTTACTATACGTGAGGTCCTAAGTGCTTGACTCTTGACAATATTCTTATGGATATGTGATGGGTGCATGCTATTACGATGTAAAAATGCATTCCTTCTACAAGGCTTCTTAAACACTTCAGTAGTAATCATGCCATCACATTTCTTCAATAACACGTCTAAAAATTCAATTTCATTCTGGGAGCTTTTACCAGTCAGAGTAAGAAAAGTCGTCGTTCCATTAATATAAGTAATAAACTCATGCAATGTAAAAAGATCCCCTCTCCAAATGAGAAAGACATAGTCTACAAAACGCCTGTAATATTTAATAAATTGAGAAAAAAATGTATGTTCTAGGATATAAGTATACTCCCAATATGCCAAAACTAAATTTGCATAAGAGTTGGCACAGGGTGTGCCCATTGCTACACCCATAATCTGTAGAAAGTATAAGTATCTTCTATCATATGTGAACACATTATTCATAAGTAAAAGGTCCATCAACCTTGTTATTTTAATGATCCTATCATTGTTAAACCCACTTTGCATCAAAAACAATCGTAGATATTCTATTCCAACATCATTAGGTATACTCGTAAAGAGTGATGCGACATCTAGCATAACCATATAGTCACTAGCACTCATGGAACTGCTATTATTATAAGACACTAGGGTCTCTAAAAATGCTGTGTTTCCCTTAAAACTGAGTGAGTTAACTCCACTAATGGCCTTAATTGCTTCTCTACATAAATAGACATGGCTTCTGTCAGCTACCCTTTATTGGATACAATCGGTCTAAGTGGTGGACTTACCAATGTTTTGTGCATCTTGGAGAGACCCCTAAAGGTTGGTATTAACGGTTTTTCTACCAAAAAATATTTATATAACTCCCCATCTATAATATTACACATCAACATGTCATACAGATCATCATAGACCCCTTTAATTAATGTATCTAACTGAGACATTGTCAAACTCTTATATGTATCACTGTCTGTTAACATAGCATTTATACTGGTGTGATAAAATTCATTATCTAATATCACCCCCCCCCCCTTTATCCGCTGGTCTAATAACAATTGAACAATTATTCTCCAAGGTCTTCAGGGCTTGCCTTTCTTCCTTAGTCAAGTTATAAAACTCTGGTTTAAGTTGTTGTTTATCAAGCTGAAAAGCAGTTAATAAATCTTTCTCGCATGCTTTCTCAAAGCTCTCTAACAATGGATGTAGGGTAGGCATATAAGTTGAAGGTTTTCTAAAAATATAATCATTATCAACATTGTTACTATTATTGCTATATTGTAAAGACATATTGTGACTTTGTTTGTGCTTTACATATTGTGTCTTTTAAAAAGTCACATCTTTCAATGGCTGAAAAATGAACAATTGGATAGGGCAATTCCTCTATCAAGTACCACCATTAACTCTGAATCTCCAAAATGCGGTGATGCAATAGGGAATCTTGATGTATTTGAGGTTCTAACTAATGAGAATCTAACTTGAGATATGTCATTCAATCCTACAGGAGAGAAGTGTTAACTATTCAGAGCCCATGACAAGCCACAAGATCCAATTAAAACAACAAGGAAGCACTGCCTTCTAGGAATAGCAATGGTGATTTTTTATCTACACAGATCAGTGTACAACTACCGATTCAGGTTCAAGAGAGAACCAACAAGCAAGACGCCACAGACGAGAAAACGGAAGACAGATGAGACCAGTAACTAGGAGTCAATCTACTCTTCATGGTTAAAAGCTGGAAGGATGGTTTTGAATTAATCTTCACACTCATTTAGTGAACATGAACTTACAGTACTCAATAAATGTCTGAAGTTTATTCCTTCAGCTGAAGGTACTTTTACACAGTCATTAACAGAATTAAGAGTGTTTATATGCAATTTACATTTAAAATTACTTTACAGAACTACAGGTTCTTTGAAAGTACATGATAGAATTTTGAGTAGGTCGAGCAAGTTTGTACCTTTAAATACACAGTTAATACTTTCTATAAGATTTGTGAACAGCAGATTTATGATGTATATTTTAAAAGTAGAGGTAATAAGTTTTACAATTTAAATTTAGATAAAAGAAAAGCATTATATTAATTATGCTCACTTAGTGATATTGTTATTAAGTTAGTGGATAAAGGAGGAACAGTGGTCATGAATCAAGACCACTATAATAAAGCAATGTATGATATTTTGCCTGACCCAATGACCTTTCAGATGGCTGATAAAGTTTATGTGAAAGATGTTATTTTCAGAATTAAAACATTGTGACATGACCTTTTGATAGATAATGGTATAAGCATAGAAATGTATTACTATATGTACGTAACTGATCCAACTATTCCTTTTATATATGGCCTGTCTAAAATACAGAAGAACAAGAATTCACCAATGAAACCAATTGTCTCAGGCAGAAAATGGGCTATGGCAGCAATATCTAAATATTTGGAAGTTGAACTGAAACCATATCTAAAGCACTGTAAAAGTTATACAAAGGACATAAATTACTTTTTAGCTGCTTTTATAACTAGTCTACCAATAATACCAGAAGGAATGTTAAACTAGTTATGTTAGATGTCAAATCTTTCTTTACTGTGATTCCTAATGACAATGGGGTCCAATCTATTAGGGAGCATTTGTGTCCCTATAGTAGTTTAACATGTACAAAAGTAGTACTCTGCATTTTACTAGAAAAAGTATTCAATAATAATGTATTTCAGTTTAATGATGATTTATATAATCAGAAATTAGGTGTAGCGATGGACACACCTGTCACTAACACATATATAAACACTGTATTATCAGTTTAGGAAGATAAGTATGTGTTTAATACTGATTTACCATACTGAAGTACTTGTCTTTTTATAGACGTTTTGTGGATAATGTATTTTCCATTTGGGGAGGTAGTGAAGTAACATTACATGAGTTTGTACAGAGTCTCCATCTATCCACAGATTTTTTTTTTTTTTAAATTTGATATGACATACTCTGAGGTTGAAATTAATTTTTACATATTACTTTATGCCTCAAAAATGGAGTATTAGACACTAAAGTACTAGAAAAGAAGCTCAGACTACCAGGTATCGATATTCATCTAGTATGCATCCCAAATAGGTTTACAATGGGATAGCAAAAAGTCAGCTACTGAGAGCTAGTAGACTGAACACGCAGACAGAACAATTTGCTTATGACGCATCAGAAATGGTCGATAACTTCCATGAGAGGGTATAATGATAGATTGTTAAAAAGGAACATGGCATTTGTCAACTTAGAGAGAGAATTATGCTAGACTATTTTTTTGACAGAACTGGGATATAACAGAATATAGATAGCAGAACTCATAGGCAGATGGGGTATATTATGAAATTTAATCGACAAACTACACCGATTCAAAATATTAAGAACTGGCCAATATTATGCTCAGATCAAGAAATAGTTACATACAAAGGTTCCACACCAAGTTTTGTTAATAGAGGGAGATGAACTTAAAACAAAAATGATGTTATAGAGAACTTAAAATAAGTAAGATGATTGGCATTAAATATGGCATGAAACCTTGCTATAATTGCAGCTTTTGTAAGTTTATCAACAAAGAATGTGAGTTTATTCACTTGATAGATGGACATGAATTTATATTTAGGACTACTGCAACAAGTAACACACAGAATGCTGTATATCTTGAGAACTGTGAACAATGTAGTTCATTTTATATAGGGATACCCAACTACAGGTTGAAGGATAAGATACAGTATCATTTGTTAGAAATCAGAAGAGAAGTAGAAAAGTACAGTTGTGTACACTTACCATAAATGTAGATGTTAGAGTGTATTCACTGTTGCAGTCATCACTTTTGGGTTATCTGCTTGCAGTAGCCCTCAGTCGGCCTGATTATCAAAGTCTTGGGTCCCAAGGCCGGTTGCTGTCTCATCTTCCATGACGTCAAGTAGTCAGGGGTATAAAGCATGCAGCCGATGCCATTACATCAGTTTTTCTTGCCCCAAATGTCAGGTGCCCCCCTAATGGGAAGCAATTAAATATATACACAAGGTTATACCTCCAACAAAAAAGCAAATACACCAAAAAGCTTTTAAACATAGTAAAAAGGAATAGAGGTATAGCCAAAAGAAGTCAGAGGGCTGGAGGGCAGGTAACCAGGACTGCAGCAGTGAATACACTCTAACATCTACATTTATGGTAAGTGTACACAACTGTACTATGTTCTTCGTGTTTCACTGTTGCAGTCATCAACTTTGGGTAGATTCCCAAAGCCAAGGATGGGAGGAGAAATTTAGATAGCATTAGGACCAGCTATAAGGCCCTGCAAGACTGCAGTGGCAAAATCATCTCTGGAGTTAAAGAAAAATGGCAAATGGTAATGTTTGGTGAAAGTATGTACACAACTCCAGTTAGCAGCTTCTAGGATGTCCCTGGTAGGGACACCTCTGAGAAAGGCTGTAGAGACAGATGCAGCCCTGGCTGAATGTGGTCTTATCCCCTGTGGGATAGGTTTTCCATGGTGCTTATAGCAGAAATTAATGCAATGACCTATCCATTTAGAAATGGTTTGCTTTGAAATGGCCTTCCCCTCTGCACCTGCAGCAAATGCCACCAGCAGCTGTTCAGATTTCCTGAAAGGTTTAGTCCTGTTCAAGTAAAATCTAAGTTTGTCTGTGCACATCTAAGGAGCGCAGTATCTGTTCCCCTTTGTTCTGTGGATTAGAAAAGAAAGTTGGCAAATGAATGGACTGATTAAGAGCCACACTGGATACTACCTTGGGCATGAAGGAGGGATTGGTCCTGAGGGACACCCTGTCTGCATGAAAGATAAAAGGCTCCACCTGCCATGAGGGCCTGTAATTCAGACACCCTTCTTGTTGAAGAGATAGCAAAATGGAAGGCGGTTTTCCAAGAAAGGAATTTCAACTCTGCATTTGCAGCTGGCTCAAAAGGAGGTAGAGTAAGGTTTTCAAATACAAAGTTAAGGTCCCAGGCTGGAGTATCGGGCTCTCCTGGGTGGTCTTAAGTTTTTGGCCCCTCTGAGGAACTGCTTGAGCAGTGGATGAAAGAAGAGGGGTGGTTCTGTGTTGTAATGGGCTGAAATGGCTGAGGCATGAATTTTGATGGAGGAAACGGAAAGGCCCTTGTGAAGCATCTCAGTTAAGTATTGAAGAATCTGAGGTAAACTGGGAGCTGCTGTGCCCATCCCCTGAGTTTGGCATAAACGGATAGATTTTTCCAGGTGAAGGACAGGGCATCCACTTTCCAAGCTTGTTTGTGGGGAGTCCTTGTGCAGAATTTGTCCAATTGGTAGTTCGGGTGGAAGGCAAACAGGTCTATCGCTGGGCTCCCCCATTTGTTTATCAACATGTTGAATATCTTTGGTTCCAGTTTCTACTCATGTGGGTCCATGAGATTTCTGCTTAGATCGTCTGCCAGTGTATTTAGCTTTCCTGGCAGGAATTCAGCCTGTAGGTGCACTTGGTAGCTCAAGGCTATGTTCCACAGAGCCATGGCTAGTCTGCAGAGAGGGTATGAGTGGGTTCCCCCCTGCTTGTTTATGTACCACATAACAGTGGTGTTGTCCGTCTTTATCATTAATTGTCCTGGAAGAATGTGGTCCTTGAAGGCTGTCAGAGCATTCTGTACAGCTAACATTTCTTTTTGATTGATATGCAGGTGCATTTGACTTGGGTTCCATTTGCTCTGAATGCACTTCCCTGCCAAGTGAGGCTCCCATGCATAGTCTGAAGCATTTGTTGTTAGGGTTTGGGCGGCAGGGGATAGACTGAATGGCAGTCCCTTGTTTTGGTGGCAGGCCACTGCCCACCAAAGGAACTCTAACTGTAAGCAAGGTAATGATAGGAATCATTGCTTCTAGATCCTGAGAATGTTGACACCATAGGATTTTTAGATACCACTGAAGTTTCCTCATATGCAGTCTTGCATATGGAATTAGGAGAATGCAGGAGGCCATGAACTCCAAGGCTTGCAGTATTTGTCTTACAGATAGCAGAGTCTTGGTGGCCATTAGTTTAAAGTAAGCTGTCAAATCAACTTGTTTCTCTGGTGTGAGGAAAGCCATCTGGGAAGTTGTGTTCAAGCTTGCTCCAAGGAATACAATTTGTTGGCAGGGTGATTTCTTTTCGTTTATGGTGTACCCCAGAGAAGTTAGCACTTTCTGTACAAATGCCAGATGCTTCAATAGTATGTCCTGGCTTTCTGCCTGAATTAGACAATCGTCCAGGTATGGGTATATTTGAATATTTCTTTGCCTGCAAAATGCAATGACTGGAGCTAGGCACTTTGTAAATACCCTGGGTGCAGTAGATAAGCCAAAGGGCAGTGCAGAGAACTGACAGTGCATGAAGCCTGCTTTGAAGTGTAGGTATCTTCTGCAAGATTCTCAGATTGGGATATGCAGGTAGGCTTCCTTTAAATCCAGTGTTGCCAACCAGGCATCCTTGCCTAGCATAGGAAGCAACTGGTGAAGAGTTAGCGTCTTGAATTTTGGGATCATCAAAAATGGGTTTAGGATAGAGGGATCCAGGATAGGACGCCAGGAGTTGTCTTTTCTGGGCACCAGGAAAAGTCTCGAGTAGAAACCTTGTCCCTTTTCCTCTTCTGGGACAGTTTGAATAGCCCTTATACTTAAGAGAGAGAGAACTTGCTTTTGAGCCTCTGCCCACTGATTTAGGGATAGATCTGGCCAACCGTTTGGGGTTGGTAAAGTGTGGAAGCAGAATCTGTATCCTTGGGAAACTATATTTAAAACCCATTTGTCCTGGGTAATGAGTTCCCAGTTTTTTGCCTGCAGAGCAATCTTTCCCCCTAAAGGGGCAGTCAGTTGAGAAGGGCTTGGAAGTTTTAAAGTTAAGTCATTGAGACAGTTTACTATGGGGGGAGTCTTACAACTCCCTGCTTTGGAAGTGAGAGCCCCCACTGCTTAGTCCTGTGCGTACTTTGGTACTGAAGTCTGAGTGTTCTGCTGATTCTGGGTTTGGACTGAGAAGGCCTGGTAGAGGCAGGAAAGGACCAATTCTTAAAGGGCCAATGCCTACTAAATCTTGGAGGCTGTACTTGCAGGAAATCTTTAACAGTTTGCATAGACTTAGCTTTTTCCTCCATCTTTTTAAGTACTTCTGCTTTGTTGCCAAACAGGTGGTCCTGGTTTAAGGGAGCATCCAGCAATTTAGCTTTACCATGATCTGGCAAAGATTGCTCCTTAAGCCAAGCATGCCTTCTAAATACAGACCCAGTAACAGCCGCCCTGCAAGATGCCTCTAGTGACTCAAAACCACATTGCAAAGTATGTTTTTCAACTTGTTCAGCAGAATGCATTAAATCCTGTAAATCTTTATTTTCAGCACAGTCAGGAATCAACATAATTTTCTGTTTAAGCAATCCAATAATATGCTGCTGATACTTTAACATATTAAACTGGCAGTTTAAGACCCTAATGGCCAAGGTTGAAGAATTATATACCTTCTTACCTCATCTATCCAGCGCCCTGGAATCTCTATGAGAGGGGGTAGGATTTTTGGCAATAGTAGCCTTAATGTCCTATATACACAACTTTAAAGATTTACGGAACAAACTTTCTCTTACTAAGGAGGGAAGTCAGTCAACTTAGTCTAACTTTCTTCAGAAGCACTTTATAATGGAAAATACAACACAGAGTTATGGCAGACTATCTTCTTGAAGACCAGTAGGTTGCAAGCTTGACAAATTAACCTATTAACCAGTAAATGTCCAAGTCATTTGAACGTTACAGGGCAAAGCAGCATATGTTTTTAAACAAGGAGAATTAAAGAAACTTTTAGATATTATATGGGTAGTTATCTTCTACCAAAAGTGCAACTGTTTTTTCATCCTGACACATGGCATATACATTATTATTCTTATACTGATAGCAGTTATAGAAAAATAGTACATACATTCATTATATAATGCAAATCTTTTTACACAGGAAAAACTGAAGAATAAGATGCATGATTTTGGAACATGCAAGAAACGTTAGTCTGGAACAATAATTAATGTCTGAGCAGTTATAATATGGAGGCAGGTTATGCTGATTTACATTTATAATGTTAACACATCACTGAAACCATCTTAGATTAAAAAATGTCTGACATAAAAGCATACTTGTATATTTTGTGGCAGTGCAATCTGAATGTCTTTCAGGGTAAACGGCTGAATGACAAGAGTATATTTTACAGCCAGGTGTATATAAGGCTAATGATCACTAGGGCCCTTCTAAGCCTAGCATGCAACCCAAATGTGACCCACAAATTCTGATTTATAGATTCAAAATCTTACTTTAATAAATACGATTTTAAAAATGAAATATGTGTACACATTCATATTAATGAAATTTGCTTTCTACAGTTTTTAAAGAAAGACATCACTGCTGTGCTATGCATTTCCATAAGACTGCCAACAGAACAGAGTATGTAATTTTACATTCAGGTTATATGTGTTGATTATAATTATATATCCTGAAGAAGGTTCCCTGCCTGATAGTACTCACTACATTTTTATAATTTTACTTACAAATTAATTTGTCCAAGTTTAGTGTTGCCAAACTTTGTTTGCATTCTAAAAGGAACTAAAAGTACACATTTCTTAGAGAGAGTGATTTCTATCATTCTGAATGTCAGAGCAAAAATATGTTTTTTAAAGGAGAAAACTCACATCCACACAATCGAGGTATTGTTGTCTCCTTGCCTTTAGAGCTACAACCTCATGAAGTGTGTTGCAAAATGTGGAGAACACAGATGTCTTGTTCCAGAAAATTTTGCCAGAAATACTGAAAACAATTCAAATGTAATGGCATTTGTAAAAATGGTAAACTTAAGGTTAAAATGGTCATAAAAATTAAACTGCAACATTTCCAAAACTTTCAGTTTAAAATGAAAGTGTAGTTTTATCATATCTTCACAAAGTAAAATATGCAGGTAATCAAAAAAAATACATGTTGTTGTGACTTCTGTCATAAAAATACTAATTATTCCTATATAAAAACAAAAGTTATGTCCTCACCATAACGATAGATCCATGTTGTCTGTTTCTATCTCGTTCAACCTGTGGGGTTATCAGATCCAACATGGATCCGATGCCAGCCAACATCCGAAGACTTCAGCTTGACAAGCTCGGTCTCCTCTACCCATAACTTCCTGCTCCACCAGATCTACCACAGATGGAGTTTGCCTCCTCTTTCTATACGTTCAGTCCTAGCCCCTAAATGGAGGAAAACAAGAAACTAATGACTTCAAGAAAGGAGGAGCAGTCTTCCCGGCTGAGTCACCTCTTGAATAAAAGGATAACCAACAAGTAGAAGGCAGGAAGGTTGAACCAGATGGAAACAGCCAACACAGATCTATTGTTATGGTGAGTAAATAACTTCCGTATTCTATGTTGTTTTTTCATGTGGGTTCAACCTGTGGGACAAAGTCCCCTATCACGTAACGCCACATTGTGGTCTCATGGAAGGATATTGCACAATATGGTGGAACCAAACGAAGCTCTAGACCTCTACTGGATATCAAATTTGTAATGTGCTACAATGTGTGATGACTAATCCAAGTCACCGTTGCACAAATGTCATCCAAAGAAGCTTTGGAGGAATAAAAACTGTAGAAGTAGCCATAGCTCTGATAGAATGACCTTTGGGCTTGTGACGCAAAGACTTTCCCTTCAAACCATACCCAAAGGAAATACAATCAGAAAGCCATTTGAACACAGTAACCTTAGACACAGACACATCCGCGGTGGTGCAGCAGTAGCGTTGTTGCCTCACAGCAAGAGGTTCTCCCGTTCGATTCTCGGCTGGAGTGCGGGGAGTGCCTTCTGTGTGGAGTCTGCGTGCCTTCGTTGAAGGTTGAACGTCGAACTGGCACCTCAGCGTTTGTGAAAATCTACTGCCAATCACTAGCGGACTGGAGGTCCGCTGAGGTGACCCCTAACCGGGAAAAGCCGAAAAGACAAACAACAACCTTAGACACAGACACACCTAACTGAGACTTGGAGAAAGAGAGAAATAACAGATCAGATTTTTTAATGGACTTAGTACTGTCCAAATAAAACCTCAATTGCCTATGTACATCAAAACAATACAGCAGATATTCACCTCTAGTGGACAATTTTGAAAAAAAGACTGGCAGATAAAAGGACTAGTTCACATTATTCTCTGACATCACTTTAGGTAGAAAGGCAGGATCTGGTCTAAGGGACATGCTGTCTCGATGAAAAAATAAGGAGGAACAGCAGAGAAGGCTTGCAGCTCTGACACATACATGGCAGAAGTAATGACCACCAAACTACATGACAACAATTTCAAATTAACAGTAGCACAGGGCTCAGAGAGAGGTGCATCTAGCACCTGAAGCATAAAAGGCAAATCTCAAAGCAAAACTGGATCTCAGACAGGAAGATGAAGTAAAAGGGCACATTTAAGAAAGGTCTTCAAGATCTTAAGGGCAACTAACAGCACATTATCCTTGCCAATATGAAATCTGGATATTGCTGCCAGTTGCACTGTAATAGTACAGTAACTAAACCCATAATGAAACAAATCCACAAGAAAGTTCAAAATAGCTTCCAAAGGTGTTGGAAAAAAAGTATCCAAGTCCTGAGAAACAGCCCAAAAGACAAAATGCTTCCACCTACTAGCATACACCTTACCAGTAGACATCTTTTGGGAAATAGTTAATATGTAAATGACTACCTAAACGCATGGGATTCCTGGTCATCAAGGGAACTGGAGAAGCCAAAAGATTAACCTGAGCATCTGAAGGTTGAGTGGATCCAAGCCCACTGGGTGAGAAATGAGATCCAGAATAGGATCCAGGACCTAAGAAGTGCACCTCAGGAGAGGCCAAAGGAAGATAATCCACACCTGGCGAGGCCAAAAGGGAGCAATGAGGATTACAGTTGCTCTGCAATGGGCTGCTTTCTGAAGAAACTATATTAACAGGGTTGGAGTATATGCATACAGAAGACCTGGGGGCCAAGCATACAGGAGAGCTTCTCTGGGTTACTGTCCCTGAGGAGGGACCAAGGCATAATAGCTGCTGGGCTTGGTGTTGGATGGGGAAGCAGTGTGTCCCAGCACTAAAAAGTCTGAGCAGCAACCCATGGATTCAGACAGCACTCGTGAGGAAGGAGAATATTCCTGCTCAAACTGTCCGCTAAGAAGTTGGACATCCCCAGGATGCGAGTTGCAGTTAGAAACAGTTGAGTCAAAATTGCCCATTGCCAGACCTTCATGGTCTCCCAACAAAGGGGGTAAGAGAACAGGTTTCCCCCTGTTTGTTCATATACCAGACCAATGACATACTGTCTGTCTGGACAGAAATCACACCCTTGGGGAGAATGTCCTAAAAAAACTGCTGCGCAAGAAGGATCACCATCATCTCCAAAATGATGATGTACAGGTTGGCCTTAGCAGCAGACCAGGTCCCCTAGATAGCCCTTCCTTTGAAATGCTCCCACACCCCACTGCAGAATAAAGGTATCCATCATGACCATGGCTTGGGGACAGGGAAACATAAATGGTCTCCCTGTGGACACCAAGGGAGACTCCAACCATAACTTGATCAGATCTCGACAAACACTGGTCAGGAAAAAAAGTGGAAAGCCCACTGGACATGTTAAGTATGACCACTATACCTCCAGAATCCACTGCAATGCCCTCATGTGATACCTGGCCAAGGGAACTAAACAAATGACAGCTGCCATGTAAAACTTTACAGCCTAAGAATAAGATATGCTGGAGTTTTTTTGTAAGAAATCTAGGAAACTACCAGATCCTGAAGGTTTGATATTTTGCATTCTGTAAGTTTGGTGATCTACGATACTGTGTCCAAATGACAACCTATAAACTTCAAGGAGTGAATTGGCTTTAGACTGGACTTTTGGTAGTTGACTGTGATCCCTAAGGAACTGCACAGCTGGAGTAAGGCGCCCCTGGCCCTGACTGGGCATGCTGTCATGGGGGCAGTCAGAAGCCAATCATTCAGGTAGTGAAAGACCTGAAACCCCCTGCAACCTGAGCTAGCTGCGACTACTGCCATACACTTGAACACCCTTGGGGCAGTGGTGGTGAGACCGAATGGCAGTGCTCTTAACTGAAAATGATTGGACTTCAGCTGAAAGTGCAGAAACCTCCTAGATCATCTTGCAATCTTTATATGACAGCAGACGTCCTTGTGATCCATCAAGCACATCCAGGTCAACCTTCCTCAACAGAGGTAAAATGGACTGCACTGTGACCATTTGGAACTTGGTATGCTTCGCAAACTGATACAGCTTGGTCAAATCCAGGGCTGGCCTGAGGTCCTTACGGAGGTCCTTACAGGTTCATAGGTGGTTATTGGGCTACTGACTCAAAGGTCTTTATACGCCTAGCTGTGTGTACCCAATAAAGCACTAGAGAAACCCAATATAAAGGATCTTGCCTAAACTCTTAAACTTTTTTCTACTTGGAACCAAAAATAACCTTAAATAGATTCTGGATTCTCGCTAGTCTGGTGGGACCTCTTGCATGACTTGATTTGCTAGCAGCTTCTGGATTTCAATGGCTGACACTCTTCCCTAAGGTGGAATGTCTGGAAGCTATTTGGGAGTTATACTGGGAACTTGTAAAAATGGAACTGCATAGCCTCTGGATAGGAGTATTAACACCCATGCATCTGATATAATGGCCTCACAAACTTCTGGATATAGAATCAATTGACTCCTGACTGCCTCTAGAGCAGAATAGTCAGCCAACCCCTTTAGGGTTGCTGAAAAGGCTTCCCGGAGAAACCTCCATGGAAGGACTGATTCTATAGACCACCCCTGCCACTAGGGTGACATCTGTTGTGGTTGCCCCATCAGAAGGAGCATCTTGAAAGGGCTGCTGTGATTTTCTGAAAAAGAAGTTATGTCTTACCATAACGTACCATCTGTATTGTTGATCCTTGTTCAGTCATTATGCCTTGGTTATCAGTTCCAACCTCGGAACCGAGCCGGCCATCTTCCAAGCACGCGACAGCCACAAACTCTCGAGCTAAACTCTTACCCACAATTCCCCTCTCTGTTATCTCAGATTGAGTTTGCAAGTCAAAGGAAGTAGAGGCTACCTCTGGTCAAAGAACCTAACGGAACCGAATGATGAGATCCACTATAAGCCTCAGGAGGGGGAAGGAGGGAGGGTCGTAATGACTGAACGAGGATCAACAATACAGATGGAATGTTATTGTAAGACATAACTTCTTTATCTGATATTGTTAATCCTCGTTCATTCCTTACGTCTGGGACAGAGTCCCCAGCTACCTTTATTCCTTGCAGTCTCTCATGGAAGGACATTCCTGAGCACCACTGACCCAAAGGACGTTCTTCCTCTAGAGGCCAAATCCAATTTGTAATGGTTGATGAAGGTATGGGGTCTAGCCCAAGTTGCAGCTGCACAAATGTCAGGTAAAGAAGCTCTAGCATGAAAGGCAGCAGAAGTTGCGACTGACCTAGTGGAATGAGCCCCAACTGCTGTAGTCAAAGGAATATTGTGAGTTTTGTAAATAAATGTTACACAGTCTTTTAACCATTTAGCCAATGTGACCTTAGAAACAGCACATCCAAGTCTAGGACCAGAATAGGCCAGGAATAGCCAATCTGATTTGCGAGAAAAAGAAGTTATGTACTCACCATAACATTCCATCTGAGTAGGTACTTCATTTGTCTGCAACCTGTGGGTATCGGATCCGAGCCGGCAGCTTCACTAGCTAAAAGATTCGAGCTCCTAGCTCCTCCCCCTACCCATAATCCCCTGCTGCCTACTGTATTACCTCAGATAGAGTTTGCTCAGTCCAAAAATTCACACCTTCGACAGAGGATCAAGTACTGCCTAACCTCATGAAAAAAACATTTTTTCAGGTGACCAGGTATCACGATATGGTTAGGGGGCATGGAGAGGGGGGGGTCGGTTGCAGACAAATGAAGTACCTACTCAGATGGAACGTTATAGTGAGTACATAACTTCTTTATCTGAAGTAGTTATTTCATTTGTTCTGCAACCTGTGGGACAGAGTCCCCAGCTACCTATAAAAATAACCCTGGGTGGCCTTACGGAAGGATATTCCGAAGCACCACGGAGCCAAAGGAAGCCCTACTCCTCAAAATCATATCCAATTTATAATGGGAAATGAATGTATGAGAAGAGGACCAAGTAGCTGCTGAACATATGTCGTCCAGAGGAACCCTGGACCAGAAGGCTGCTGATGTAGCAATGGATCGGGTTGAATGAGCGTGGATTCCCATAGGAACTGGTTTACCTGAGGAAGTATACCCGTGGATTATGCACTGAGAAATCCAATTAGCTAGGGTTACTTTAGAAATTGCCTTTCCCATAGCTGATTTGGCGAAAGACACAAACAACTGATCAGACTTGCGAAAATCTTTAGTCCTGTGCAGTTAGAAACGTAGTTGCCTGTGTACATCCAGTTTGTGCAATGTGTACTCCCCCTTTGTTCTGAAAATTTGGAAGGAATACCGGTAAATTGATTGATTGGTTAATATTTGACTCTGAAGCCACCTTTGGTAGGAAAGACAGGTTAGTCCTGAGAGACACTCTATCCTTGTGAAAAATGAGGTAGGGGGGTTTCATACACAGAGCCTGGAGTTCTGAAACCCTCCTGGCTGACATAATAGCCACTAAAAAGGCTGTTTTCCAAGACAAGAATTTTAACAGAACCGAGGTGGCAGGCTCAAAAGGTGGACTTGTCAAAGCTTGTAAGACTAAAGTTAAGTCCCATGGAGGAACCACCGATTTCACTGGTGGTTTCAAAAGAAAAATGCCCCTCAAGAAGGTTTTGCACATCTTTGAAGATGCTACAGATCCCAGTCCATCTCCCACGTGAAAATGGGAAATGGCTGCTAGTTGCACCTTAACTGTGGAAGCGCTTGCTCCTTTTTGAAAGATTAGCGACAAAAAATCCAGAATCGTTGGAATAGGGACTGTAAAAGGATCCAGGCCCTTGCCTTCGGCCCAGATGGAAATACGTTTCCATTTACTATTGTAAATTTTTCTGGTAGCAGGCTTATGGGTCGCCACCAGAATGGCCTTCACTGGTGATGAGATACCGGGAGTCCTAGCCATCAGAGGAACTGGATCAACCAAGCAGTCAGCTTGAGGTTTAGCAGGTTCGGGGTTTGGCATCCCGCAGGATGCAAAATCAAATCTGGAATGGGATCCAGGATCCATGGAGGAACTATACTATGAGACCACAGATAAGGGAACCAGATCTGACAAGGCTAGAATGGGGCTATGAGGATAACTTTGCTCTCCAACCGACGTGCTTTTCTGAATGAACTTCATCATAAGCAGGAGGGGGGGGATAAGTATAAAGGAGACCGGGTGGCCAAGCATGCACCAGAGCATCTCTCGGGGTCTCCCCTGAAGGGGGAAGTATTGCAAAGTACTCACTGCACTTTGTGTTTGACGGAGAGGCGAAAAGATCGCAGCGAGGCCAACCCCATGCGCAGCCAACCCCATGCGCGCAAGGATTGAGAGACCACTCATACTGGGTGAGAATCACCCGAATCAGTTTGTCCGCCGATATGTTGGACCGACCCGGAATGTGCGTTGCTACCAGAAAGCGGTTGGTGGATATCGCCCATTCCCACACTCTCATAGCCTCTCGGCAGAGGGGATAAGACCTGGTTCCCCCCTGTTTGTTTATGTACCAGACTATCGCCATGTTGTCTGTCTGGATCGCAATAGTCCCTAGAGGGAGAAGGACGTGGAGAGCTTGCAACGCCAAAAGCACTGCCCTCATCTCTAGGACATTGATATGCAAAGCGGCCTCTATGGGGCTCCACGTGCCTTGGACGGTTCTGCCTGAACAATGCCCCCCCCACCCGAGGCGAGAAGCATCCATGGTCAACATGGCTTGGGGTGGGGGAATTACAAAGGGTCTCCCTTCTCGTAGCTCCCGCTAGTGAAGCCACCAAAGGAGGGAGTCCCTGCAAATTCTGCTCAGTGGAATAGGGGTGTTCAGCAGGTGAAACACTAGTGACCATTGAACTTGAAGAGTCCACTGTAAGATCCTCATCCACAGGCGTGCATGAAGAGAGAGACCGATGGCCGCTGCCATAGACCCCAGTGCCCTCAGGACTAACTCCATCGCAGGAGCTGGGCTTCAAAGAAGGGCTAAGATCTGATGCGATAAGCTGTTCAGCCTGTCTGGGGTTAGGAGGGCCCGAGAGATGCGTGTGTCCAATTTGGCCCCTATAAACTCCAAAACCTGCATTGGTTGAAGGAAGGACTTTTGAAGGTTCACTGATATGCCCAAACTCTGGGCGAGAGTTAGAGCATAATCCCTTGCAAAGCAGAGTTGATGCCTGTTGGGGGCGGCAAGGAGCCAGTCGTCCAGGTACGGGAACACCTGAATGCCCTGGAGTCTCAGGTGGGCTGCAACCACTGCCATGACCTTGGTGAACACCCTGGGGGCTGAGGTGAGGCCGAACGGGAGAACCCTGAATTGATAATGACCGTCTCCCAGCTGGAAACAGAGAAACCTCCTGGATCCCCTGTCCATCAGAATATGGTAGTACGCATCCTTGAGGTCTATGGAGCACATCCAGTCGTTCTCCCGAAGAAGGGAAAAATAGACTGAAGAGTGACCATCCGGAACTTCTCCTTGGGGACGAACAGGTTCAGGGCGGAGAGATCTAGAATCGGTCTTAAGTCCCCCGTCTTCTTTGGCACCAAAAAGAACCTGGAGTAGTAGCCCAATCCGGACTGGTCTTGGGGGACGGGCTGGATGGCTCTTTTTTCTAGCAGCTCTGACACCTCTAAAGCTGCTGCCTCCCTTTGATCGGGTGGGACATCAGGGAGGCGCCTGACTTTGGGGGGTAGGTTCATGAAGGGAATGGAGTAACCTCTGGATATGATTCAGAGCACCCATCGATATGTCATGATGGACTCCCAATTTGACAGATGCTCCGATAAACTCCCCCGACTGCCTCCAGAGAGGGACAGCCGGGTAAACCCTCAGGGCTGTTGCGTGGGCCTGTCCGAGAAAGGTTCCCTAGACCTGAAGTTACGCGGCCCCCCTCTACATCTGGGCCGGCGTCCACCTTGTCCTCCTCTGCCTCTAGAGGACGAGGGTTCTGAAGCTGGAAGGGACTGCTGAAACTTGCGGAACCACAACTTCTTTTGTTCCCTCTGATTCCTTGAAAAGGATCATTGGGGATTCGAGAAGCGGACCCCGATGGCAGACAGCATCATCCCATCCTTCTTGCTTTGGACCAGCGTCTCGTGTACGGTCTTGCCAAAAAGCAAAGATCCGTCAAAGGGCGCATTCGTGAAGGACGCCTTGAAGGGTTCTGCGAAATTGCAAAGGCGGAGCCAGGCGTGATGCCGCAGGACGACCCCGGCTCCGCTAGCCCTAGCAGCTCCCTCCATAGCATGAGAGAGTAACCGCATGGACGTGTTAGAGATGGACTTTAGAGTGGCCATACGAGTCGCAAAGTGCTTTTATCCACGACCGTCATGGACTCTGGGGGGGGCTGCAGCATATTCCTTAATTAAGTCTCGCTGTAGCCTGATAATGTGTGCCATATAGTTCAGCGACCTTATGGAGAAGGTTGCTGAAGCAAACATCCGCTTCCCAATGTGGTCCATCGCCCGAAATTCCTTATCCGGAGGATGGACCGAGGAACTCTCCTGTGTGAGTTCCTTCTTCGTGGCGGCCACCACCAACATGGCATCAACAGGGGACCCCTTAGCCCAGGACTGCCTATCTGCGGGGGGGCTAAGAACTTTGTCAGGATGTCTGGGGATTGGCTCCACGGTGTCGGGCTCTTTCCACGCCCTGGTAGTGATTAAGTCCACCAGGGGGTCAGCCGGGGGGGGGGACACCCAGGAGGTAGACGGGCCTGCCTCAAACGCCTCCAGGAACATCGATGCATCTGAGGAAGGTTTTTGGGCAGACCACCCCCCTCTAATACGCAACATTTCCATGATGTCTCCAAAGGAGACATCCTCGGGGGGTGACCTTGGGGAACCTTCCCCTTCATCCAAATCCGTGTCTGTGGTGAGGGACTCAGGGGAGTCCAGGTGCCTCCTTTTACACTGCCGTTTGCGAGGCACCTCCTCGGTGGGACTGTCCGAGGAGGGCTCGCCCACGGGGTCCTGTTCCTCCAAGGGAACTAACTGGAGGGTTTGAGCAGGCTGTCCCATAGGATGGATGATGGAGGATAGACCCACATGCATAGGGGGAGCGGGAGGATCCGAGGCCTGGACTGGGGATCTGGAAGACCTCGACAGCACCCTCTCCACTACCTCAAAAGCCGAAGGAGAACTACTTTCCCCAGGCTCCGAAAGTAGTCTCCTTGGCTCCGAAGCAGGGATTGGCGTCGGAGCCGAAGCGGTCGGATCCGAGAGAGAAGTGTGCTCTGACCTAAACTGCGTCGGAGACACACCAATCCCCACGGTTCTGATGCTCGGCCCCGAGAGCTAGGATCCGACACACTCGAGGGTACGGTCGGCAAAGAAACCGGAGCTACTGGCGCCGACGAAACCCCGGCTCCGAAAGGGCCCGGATCCGATGACTCCAAAACCCTAAAGCTAAAAGGAGAAGGAGTGATCGGAGCAAAGAGAGGGGCTGTGCTCCCCCCCTGAGGGGGGGGGGAGGCAAGAGCACCCCCATCTGCATTTGGGTCTGCAGGAATCGATGCATCATCCGATGAATGTCCGCGTCGGTAAGGCTCCTGGTCGACCTAGAGGAAGTCGTCGAGGTGGGCCGGGAGGGCCGCCTTGACGACCTCGAAGGAGACCGGTACTCCTCCTCCAGCTCCGGTGAAAAACAAGGTGAACGGAGCCGAGAGGGGGAGGATCCGGAGACCTTCGGGGGAGAGCTAACAACTTTCGATGGAGGGGCTGAGGGGTGAGCCTCAGCCCGCCTTTTATGAGACCTGTGCTTATCTTTCTCTTTATGTCTCTTTTCATTAGAGACAGAAGCACTAGAGTCCCCCGAACTCTGCACAGCAGAGGGAGTTTGAGTCCCAGGCAGAGCGGGGGGAGCTAAAGGCACCGGGGCTATGGAAGCAGCCTGAGCCTTCGAGGGGGAGGAAGAAGAAGCCGAGTCCTGGAGAAGTAAGCCCACCAGGATCAGCTTGTTCTTCCTGTCCCTAATTGCCCGGGGATTAAAGGCTGCACAAATTTGGCAAGCCGTTGATAAATGGGCCACTCCCAGGCACAAAACGCACTGAGTGTGGCCATCAGCTGGGGAAAGCTTATGGCCACACTCAGAACACTTAGAAAAAATGGCCTTGGGCCCTTCAGCCATCACAGATACACACACCCAAACACTAAGGGGGGAGGGGAACAACACGTGACGCTAACGACTATGAATAAAACTACCACAGAAAAGGGGTTCTAATACTCTAATTCTACTAGGGGAATTAACACCACAACACACGCTAACTAAAAATTTAAATTTAAAGATGTGTTCTCAGAGAGAAAAAAGGTAACGATCTCACCAAGCCTAAGGAGCTCTTCACAAGTAGCTGCTTCAGCCGCGGCAAACTCGATCTGAGGTAATACAGTAGGCAGCAGGGAATTATGGGTAGGGGGAGGAGCTAAGAGCTCGGATCTTTTAGCTAGTGAAGCTGCCAGCTCGGATCCGAGGTCGGATCCGATACCCACAGGTTGCAGAACAAATTAAGTAACTACTTCAGATGCCTTAGTTCTGTCCAGATAGAAACAAATTTGCCTGTGAATGTCAAGGGTATGCAGACAATACTCTCCTCTGTTAGGATGATTGGGAAAGAAAACTGGCAATTCAATGGATTGGTTACTGGACATTTCAGAGATCACTTTTGGCAGGAAGGAAGGATTAATTCTCAATGACACTCTATCTTTATGAAAGATTAAGTAAGGCTGTTTGATGCATAGACCTTGAAGTTCAGAGATGCGTCTGGCAGAAGTAACAGCGACCAAGAACAAAGTTTTCCAAGAAAGAAACTTGAGGTTGCATGAAAAAGCTGGTTCAAAAGGAGCCGTAGTCAACGCTTGCAGGACTAAAGGCAGATCCCATGGCTAGATAGGTTCTCTAAAAGGGGGGTTTCAAATGATTTACACCTTTTAGAAAAGTCTTGCATAATTTGTGTGACAGAGAAAAGTCATGGACACCGTTGTGAAAATTAGATATCACGGCCAAATGAACTCGAGTGGTAGAAGCAGATAGGCCAGATTGGAATAAACTGGATACGTACTCCAGTACTACCAGCACTGGTGCTGAAAAAGGGTCTATCTCTTTTTCCATCAGCCAAATGGTAAACCTTTTTCACTTGCTGAGATAAGTAACTCTGGTGGAAGACTTATGAGACGCAATAAGAATGTCATGTACTGGGGAAGAAAGATCAGTCTGCCTGGCAATCACTGAAGTGGAGGAGCTAAGCTGTGAGCTTCAGGCTGTTCAGGATGGGGTGAATCAGGTTCTGCGGATCAAATCCGGACTTGGATCGAGAGTCCATGGTTATCTAGCAGGTGAGGCCATAAGAAGGGGAACCAAATTTGCCGAGGCCAATATGGCGCAATGAGGATTATCTTGCTCTTCAATCGGCAGACTTTCTTCAGGAACCGGGGAATGAGAGGGAGAGGGGGAAAGGCATAAAGCAGACCCGAGGGCTAATCGTGGAATAGAGTGTCCCTGGGTGACTGTCCCCAAGGGATAACCAGGGCGAAGTAATTGCTGCACTTGTAGTTGGTTAAGAATGCAAAAAGGTCGCAGCAAGGGAAACCCCAGCGGTTGAAAATCTCTACCACTATAATAGGATTCAGAGACCACTCGTGTGGTTGCAGAATGCACCTGCTCAATCTGTATGCTATCACGTTGGAACTCCTGGGAATGTGCGTTGCTAAAAGAAAGCAGTTGGTAGCCATCGCCCATTGCCATATCCTCATGGCCTCCCAAGAAAGTGGGTAGGATATGGTTCCGCCTTGTTTGTTGATGTACCAGACTACAGCCACGTTGTCAGACTGTATTGCAATAGTCCCTGACAGAAGGAGTGGATGAAATGCTTGCAATGCTAGAAGCACCGCCCTCAGTTTTAGGACATTTATATGCAGATGAGCCTCTAGGTCCGACCACGTGTCTTGTACTGTCTTCCCCTGAAACCCCCCACCCCCACCCCATCAGGGAGGCGTCCGTGGTCATTGTGGCTTTGGGCTGTTGGGGTGTGAAGGGGCAACACCATTGTGATGGGATCTGCGACATCCACCAAATCAAGTCTTGTTTGCATCTCTGAGTCACTCGAATCTGGGATGAGAGAGGAAACTGAACAGGGTACCACTGGGTGAGTAGTAACCATTGTAAAAGCCTCATGTGAAACCGCGCAAGGGGGACAATGGTGATGGAAGCTGCCATGGAACCCAACAGCTGGAGAACAGAATGTGCTGTCAATCTTTCCCTTGAGAGGATGGGTATGAGTTGTTGTTTTATCCTTAAGATTCTGTGCTCTGGAATAGATGCCATGCAGTTCTTTGTATCCAACAGGACCCCAATGAATTCTATGGATTGGGATGGGGATAGGTTGGATATTTGCCAGTTTATAGTTATACCTAACCTTTCTGCGGTGTGAAGAGTATGCCAAGGGTTTTTCCAATAGATGTCTGGCGGGGGCGGTGATGAGTCAGTCGTCTAGGTATGGAAACACCCTGAATCAGTGCAATTGCAGGTGAGCTGTGACGACTGCCATGCACTTGGTGAACACTCTGGGGGCTGTATAGTATCCGAAGGGCAGTACTCTGAACTGATAATGACTGGCTCCCTCACAGAAGCGAAGTAATCTTCTCGATGGTTTGTCCACCTTTATGTGGTAGTATGCATCTTGAAGATCTATAGAGCACATCCAATCGCCTGCCTCCAGGAGTGGGAGGATAGACTGCATTGTGACCATCCAGAATTTCTGTACTTCTACGAATTTGTTTAGTACACTGAGATCCAAAATTGGTCTCCAGTCCCCAGTCTTTTTTGGCACTAAAAATAATCTTGAGTAGAATCCGGATTCTATCTGGTCTGGTGGGACTATTTGGATGGCTCTTTTTCTTAGCAGCTTTGAAATCTCTAATGCTGCTTCTACCCTTTGACTGGGTGGAACGTCGGGTAAGCTCCTTAGTGGGGCAGGACAAAGATCGCAGGGAATATGATAACCTCTGGTTATTATCTCTCATACCCAAGAATCAGTGGTAATGGTTATCCAGGCAGAAGGGTACAAAGAGAAACGACCCCCAACCGCTTCCAGAGGAAAGCAGTTGGGCCACTCTTCAGGAGCGCTGGTAGGACTGGCCAGAGAAAGAATCTCTGGAAACCTGGTTACGCAGACCTCCTCTGCCCCAAAATGTGCATCTTCCATATGAGTTGTCCCCTCTGCCTCTAGGGAAAAACTTGGCTCGTGTGTCATGGAAAGAACCTTGAGACATTTTGTGCCACATCTTCCCACTCTTCTGGTTTCTGGAGAAAGCCTGTTGAGGGGAAGAATAGCGGACACCCACGGCAGAAAGGGAAGATGGGAGAGACTTGGCCTTCTTGTATTCATCTCCTTTCCTATGAGAACTAGGAGGGGTTGAAGCCTCTACCCCAGAAATAGCCTCTGAAAAGGAAGATTTAAGTAGTCCCTTTAAAATCAGTTTATTTTTCCTTTCCACCAAAGTCCTGTTAGAGAAATTAGCACAAATCCCACAAGGCGGGTCAACAGTCAAGTGAGGCACACCCAAACAGTAAACACATAACTCATGTGCATCCGAAATAGGCAATTTATGCCCACAATCCACACATCTTTTAAATCCCGGACCACCTTTTTTCCCCTGCCATGATAGGAGGAAGAAAGAAAAGGAAGAAATACCCAAAGGTAAAGCAGGAAAGATTTTACCAACGATGGTAAAGGAGTTACCTCATGGTAAGAAGAAAGAAGGGTTAGAAAAAAACAAAAAAAGAGTTGCTAGATGCGATAGGGTAAGAGATAACTATTCGACAAAATTAGAAAAGAGAATAACTGCAATACGATAATTTATTATCAAAGAAGTTTACTTAGCTCAAGAGAAGTGGCTTGACACGACTGAATGGCGACACGGCAAATGAAATCTGGGGTAACAGGGAGAGGGTAATTGTGGGTAAAAGTTTAGCTCGAGAGTTTGTGGCTGTCATGAGCTTGGAAGATGGCCGGCTCAGTTCCGAGGTCAGAACCGATAACCCAGGCATAAGGAATGAACGAGGGTTAACAATATCAGATGAGATGTTTTCCCCGCTTCTGGTTTTGAGAAAAGACCTATTGAGGGGTAGCAAAATTAACTCCCAACGGCAGACAGTGTCCTTTACGTCTTGCTCACTCTTGGTTAAAGTGTCTTTAACTTTCAACCCAAAAAGAGATGAGCTATCAAATGGGATATTAATAAAGGACACCTTAGAGCCACCTCCACAAAGTCACACAACCTCATCTACATGCGACTATGCATAGCAATGACATTGCCAGCCACCGGACACGTGCCATCAGCTGTGTTGCAAAGTAGATGCATGGACATGTTAGAGATGGACTGGTGGGTTCAGCTGAGTCTCCAGAGTCTAAGACTCCGGAGTCTGCTCCATAGTCACTGCTCTTGAGACTTCTAACACAATGTCTCATTGAAGCCTGGTTAAATGAGATAGATAATTTAATACCCTCAGAGCGAATGTGGCTGAGGTGTCTATTTGGGGGACTGAGGAACTCTCCTCCAGAATGGCTTTCTTAGAGGCTGCCACCATGAAGATACCATCTGGGACGCCCCATCACTGGACCAGTAATCAAAGAACCTCAATCCTCACCACTTGGGGATATACACTGGGAGGATGACAAGTACACACACAGTAGTTCCAGATGCAGCTCTCTGCATCAAGTACAATTTCTCTTAAGGGCACACAGAGACCACAGTCAGTCAGGGGCTGCTTTCTCCAGATCCCCAATAAGACTCCCCACTGCCACAGTGTTGAGATCTCAGCTGAGTGACCAAGTCAAGACCTCCAGCACCCTCTCTGTCTAAACAGTGTTTTGTGTCCCTGCTCAAGTAGCTGACACATACACACTTTGCGGTTTGTTTGATTTACACACACACACCTGGGAAAGGCTGGCACAGATTTACTATCTATGCCCCCTTCCGCCTGAACTATAAGGTAGTTATCACTGACCCCAGCCAGCTCATTATCGGCTACTTTAAGGCTCTTAAGAAAAGGTGTCCAATCTTACTGTGTACTGTTATTATCAATACAAATGGTAGTTTGACCAAGAACAATGCTATTAGGAGTGGCCCACAGTGTCATCAAATAAATATGCAAGTACTCTCAGAACTTAAATAGCTCTACAAAGATCAACCCCAATGAAAGGTTTAAACATATTTAATAATAAAGAATAAAAGAACAGGAAAATACTCAGTATACATATACAATGACATCAGAGTTCAAAATCACAGGAAATATTTAAAAACACTGCAGCACAGTCTAAAATGAAGAAAGAAAAATATCTAAACTAAGTGGTACTATATTCCTGACTATATCTAAGAGAATTATACTGTTCCCTAAACTTACTTACTCAGAGAAAGGCAAATGTGTGGTGAATTGATTGCGTCTGTTCCAAGACAGGATACAGAATGCTCTCTCTCTCAGAGAGTTCTCAAATTAATATCTTAGATATTACTGCTGGGCTAACTTGCAGAATGATATCATTGCTTGTCATCTGACTCCTAGTCCCCAGGCCCCAAAACAACACTTGATGGCAGCTGGTAGTATTTAGCATCTACCTGTGAAAATACATAGAGCTCAGATCTTTTGGCACATGGTGGAAGTCATTAAACAATTCACATTCCTCCACATTTAAAGACAATGCAGAAAACATCTCTAGTACAGACACTGTCTCCTGCTGCACTGAAACTGAAAGATAACATCTTTTTATGGGCTAGCCATACAGTAACTAATTTCAGCTGTTTTTCTGACGTTAATCTCCTGTATTCATTTCTACTGTCAAAATATATACATTTAAACAGTTACAATAGTGCATGTACATTTCTGTTCTCTTCCAGCAGGGCACACTGTGGAAACATCTTTAAGCTCAGTACTTTAGAAAATATCTTTTCAACACACATCTGTACAAACCATCTTATATGGCATACAGTTCTAATACATTTGTAACACAAACATCTTATATGAATCGTGTTAATATTCACAAATTACATACAATTATTTACAAAACTCCAGCTAGCTGTGCTAGCAGTACCTCCTTTGTCACATCTATGTCAGGACCCTTATTCCAGTGTTGTTGATCCTTGGAGGGGGCGTGAGGATCTTATCAGGCTTTTTTGGGATCAGTTCAACCATGTCGGGCTCCTTCCACACATTCCAGGACACTAGATCGATAAGTGCATCTGGAGGGAAACCCACCCAGGACATGGATGGATCCACCCTGAAGGCCTCAAAAAAACAAAGACTCCTCCAGAGAAGGGGATTCTGCAGTCCAACCCTTAGGTTGGTGAAGGAGCTCCAAAAGATCACCAAAAGAGGCATCTTAATGAGGGGGGGGGGATTTGGGGGATCCCCTCCTTCCTCAAGGTCAGTATCCTTAGTGAGGGACTCCTTGGTTGAGTCCACATGCTTCCTCTTGCACTACTTATGGACATCTCCCGCCCTGGAGACTCCGGGTGAAATGGAAAAGGCAGAGGGCTCTACTGGGAGGGCAGCTTGGAGATTATCAGGGGTGAGCTGTCCTGGAGCAAGTTGAGAAGTGGCTACAAGCAAGGACTTTGAAGATGGGGGGTGGCACCAGCTGTACTAGATTTTCTCTCCTGACAGGAGAACACCCTTTCATGATATCAAAATTGGGCTGACCAGATCCAGCCAACCTAGGGTTCAAAGACCCCAAGGATGTAGCAGAATCTGGAGCTGTTCTGCCCTGTCCCAGTGCTGAACTATCGATAGCAGAACCCAGAGTGGGAAGGATGACCCTTAAACTGGGATCATTGAACCTGACCCTTGTCTCAGCTTGTTGGCCCAGAGGTCCACCCGGCCAGAGTCCAGGAAACCAAGGTACTGACTGGAGTTGAAATTAGCCAAGCTACTGGATCCAATCCTAAAGAATGGAAGACAACTGATTCTGAAGACCTTAGATCCCTAGGGCCTAAGGGAGGAAACCAAGATACAGGAGCTGAAGCTTCTTTGCAAGAGCCCAGAGCCAATGGAATGAGGTCCAGCTCCACCGGTCTGTAAGGAGGACTGCATCAACTGCTCCAATTCCAAAGTCTTCAAGCTCCCAATAGACCAAGATAACTGAACTGAGGAAGCCATCAAATGGAGACTGGAAAACAGGTAACCAGGCAACAGATTTAGTCTAAGGATCCAAGCCGGGAAGCTCAGATCTGAAGTGGAAATGGGGAGGATTCGGGTGAAATCTCCAATGGAATAGGGGAATAAAAAGTATAAAAAGGTCCACCATGAAGGGACCCCCTTTGTTGGGAAAGGGCTCTGCATACTAATGGCAAGGGAAGGTGCCTTGCCAACAACAGGAGCTAAAGGAGACCTACTCCTAGGTAGCAGAGCCAAATGAGATGATTGGCTGTGAGACAGTGGAACCAAGAGAGATAAACTCTAAGACACCGGCACCTGAAGGCGATCAGCTCAGAGGTGTCACAGCCGAGGTCACTGGGGAATCCAAGTGTCTTGGGACATTTGGATCTGTCAGGCTAGACACAGTCCCAGAAGAATGAGGGGCAGACCACTTACTTTGGAAACGTTGGGGTCTTTAGCCTGTTTCTGACCAGATTTGCCTACTCTGCTAGAGGAGGGTGACGAACAGTCATCCTAAAAGAGAAAACTCTTCAGCACAGGTTTAGTACAAGGGGACTCAGATGAGCAGTCCTAAGACAATAGACACATCGCTCATGGGCATCCTGGGAAAGAAGCTTATGCCAAAAGAAATGTGCTTCTTAAAACCTTTAGCACAGACAGGGATATCACAAGAAATCCCCCTAAAATCAGGAAAAGTACAATCTGCACAAATCAATTCAAATTAAAAAAAAACTATTGCTATCACTATGACATGCACTACTCCAACAAACTGCCTAAGTTACCCAACAAAAAACAGAGGAGCAGACACACACAAAAAAAATGATATATATCCACAAAGGATATAGCAAATAGAGCGCAAGGCTGAGCTGCTCTCCAAAATGGTGGCAAACTAGATTTGAGGTAGCTCTGATAGACTTGGGGATTACGGGTAGAAGAGGCTTGTCAAGCTGAAGTCTTTGGAAGTTGGCTGGCATCAGATCCGATAACCCCAGAGGTTGAACCCGGACGGAAAAGACAACATCGGATTTGAGATTTTCATTCTTTTTAAAATTTGTGATCTATTTTTTTTTTTAAACAATTCAAGATGCAGCCTATTCTCTGCTTTTGAAGTTAGGAACACAATTCTAGGCTATTGTATGGGTAACTGTTGCAATAATTTTGCCAGAATGTCAAACTACCCTGGAATACAGCCCTTTAGAAACTGAAACCAAAACAGCTCAAATTATCAGTAAATTATCAGTATAACAGACACATCTTTCTTGTAAATGGTTAAATATGGTTCAGTCCTGGCTGTGTTGTATGCTACTCCAAGACAGGATATCTACCACCTGCACACTTTAGCAGACACTGATTGGGATCACATTAAATATCATAATCCAAATTAATACAAATATATACTTATTAGCCAAACAGGAACTTCCCAACAGCTCTTACTTTTTTTAACACCAGATGTCTAAAGGCTGATGAAGATAACCAAACTACTTAAGAAGGGACCCAGCCCTGTGGCATAGGGGGATAAGTACCTGACTACAACCTAAATCTGAAAAGTGTCTCAGGTACTGCAAGAACAAAGGGGAGGAGGGTGTGAATGAGCATCCAATGCTGACTCATCTGTCCTGGGGAAAGGGAGTGGTGGTTTTGCTCCTGAAGTTGACACCAAGGAAGCAGAGGCTTGCATGGCATCAAAAAAGCAAGGACAGGGAATGTGAGCTTGGGAATTTCCAGCTGGTGATCACAGCCTTCATAAACATATGGGTGGAAGTATGCACATACATGGTGAGAACGAAGGATGCCCACTGGTGATATGGGTGGACCAGAGAAAAAAATAGACCCTCATTGCTGGGATGCTGGCAAGGGTACAAATTGTCTTCACAGATGCCTAAATGGCAGTCCCTGAGGCTGAGTCTCACTTCTGTGCCAGGGATAGCCAGTACATGGGAGGAAAATTGGCTCAACATCATTGTGTAGACTCAACAGCAGGAAAATTAAAAACGTTTTAAAGAAGTGAGAAACACTGAACACAGCATGAGGTAATTTGAGTTTTGCAAGATACATTATACAAGGCAGAAATGATGCCCAGCAAAATAAGATTTGCCATCAAATATCCATTGTTTTGTGTTTATACAGGGACATGCCAGCAGCATGGGAAATATGTCAGATCAAACCAGGCATATGCATATTCTGCTGGTAAACATTAAGCACTGGCCACTGTTATTAAGTAGAAGCCCTGTTTTATATGCAGCAAAAAGGGTTCCCATTATATGTTCAAGGAATGTAAGTGCACTCTTTGGAACAGTGAAAAGAACTAATAAGGAAATACATATGAAGTTTGAAATTGCTGCATATCAGAACATCTCCTTGTCTCTTCTCCATCTTACAGCAATCTCAGAACTAGTACATAAAAATGGCAGGACTTGCCCTGCAAAAAAAAAAAAAGAATGTGTATCAGCAAATTTTGCAGTTCTCTGCTATTTTAGAAAACTCAAATTTAATTTTAGGAATTCTTGCATTCACAGTATCGAATCCCAAACTTCCAACAGGTTTTTCAGCAAGAGTCTTGCTTGACTAAAGAAGACAAGTTTTTGAGTAAAATGCACAAAACACAGCATCTAATCAACTCCAACAAGGTCAACTACAAGGACAGAATAACCTCACTGGTTAAGGATAATCACAAGGCCCCTTCAGCTATGTCCATAACCTTAAAGGCAATGTACAACAGTGTGCTGAACTGATGGTGAACAACACAACTTTCACAGATCAGGGTGACATAGCAAATTGACTGGCTGATAAATTCAACTCAAAGTTCATCCACCACTCCTCCCAGCTCCACCACCAGGTGAAATTCCCAATACCATACTTCTCCCAACTATCATCAGGGATTGGGTGCTAGCGCCAAGAACATAGCATCTGTGGGTCCCAAGAACAACCCGGATTGCCTCCTGAAAAGTCTAAAACATGACCCGTCAGGACCACTTGAGGCACTCTTCAACTACAGTTTTGAAACAGACTACATTCTAAGGGAATGGAGGATTGCAACAGTCAATCCCCTCCATAACAGCGGTCCATCAACTAACCCAGGGAACGACAGACCCATCAGTCTAATATGTAAGACCATGAGAGAAATTCTCATGGAAATGATAAACAATGACATTGGTGACATACAGACACTACATCCATCCCAATTTAAGGAAACGTCTTGCCTACTTAACAAAACCCAGGAACCAAGCACGAAGACAATAACTAAAACCAAGGCAGCCACAACACCAGAGAACCACAGGATAATCCACCAGGAAAAGGTATTCTTATACTGAGCGCTTTCATCCACAATTAAACAAACGTCTTCAGAATATAAACATCAACTGGTACACAAACTTTTTACAGTAAAGTATAATAAATCACATAACCCCTCCCATCCCAAATTAGTCAATTATTATTAAAATATATACCAAAAAATTGCTAATAGCATCCTTAACAGACTTTAACACACTGTATATAAAAACATTAAAAACTAAGTATTAAATACAATTTGTTCAATAAATCATACTTGATAGGACTTCAGCTTTAAAACACTACCAATAGATAACTGTTCATTATGCGCAGGAGGAATGCAAGCATTAAGTTTAAGTTGCCATAGTAACTCTCGTTGTTCTAGCAAGTCTTCCCATGGCCCAACCCTAGGGTCGACTAACACTCGATTTAATCCAAAGAATGGTCCAAACAATCTGAAACATGTTTTGCTAAGGAACTGTCCACATGTGGGGCCTGTGGCCAGTGTAAATTCATCTTGGCAGTTGACCAAGTTTGGGTTAATGGTAGTCTTATTAAAAGATCCTTCTCATATAATTGTAACACTTCAGGGGTTATTTATTTAGCCCTCTGTCAAAAAAAAGAAGTTATGTACTCACCATCATGCCCTTCATCCTTGCATATGGGTTCGGAGCTGATCCTCAGCTCCGACTTGGCCAATTACAAAGCGAAAAGTCTCTCAGTTGGCTCATGGCAAGGTAGGTATCCCATAGTGCACTAGTAAAATCCCCAGATCTTGTTTGCTGCCAACTATAAAAATGATAGAAAAGTTTTCCAGAAGGAAAAACAAAGATGAAAGGTCTCCACCCTACAAAAAAGGCAATGCTATCTTGTCTCCAGATCCTCCAAGGATACATGGATGGGGGTAGGTGGGTGGGTTCGTAAGAATGAAGGGCGAGATGGAACGTTATGATGAGTACATAACTTCTTTATGTTCTATAGTCCTATCTCGCCTTCATTCTTACATATGAGACAGCATCCCTAGCACCTTTTTCTCAGGTGGCTCATGGGAATATACTCCTAAGAACAGTGGAACCAAAGGAGGCTCTACCCCTTGAGGTCAAATCCAATTTGTAATGAGTAATAAAAGTATGAGGGGAAGCCCAAGTTGCTGCTGCACAAATACTGTCAATTGGGACTCTGGCTTGAACAGCAGCAGATGTGGATAGGGATCTGGTAGAATGAGCCTTAATTTTAAAATGGAAGTTCCTTGCCATTGGAAGAGTAGATAAAGGAGATACAGTTTGAAATCCAATTTGATAGAGTCACCTTAGAGACTGGCACACCTATCCTAGTTTCAGAAAAGGATACGAATAATTGGTCTGATTTTCTAAGTTCCTTGGTTCTATGTAGATAGAACCATAGCTGTCTGTGAACATCAAGCTGATGAAATGTATATTATGCACTTTTTGAATGATTAGGTAAAAATACTGGCAGTTCGATAGTTTGGTTCAAATTAGACTGAGAGCAAACCTTGGGGATGAAAGACGGGTTTGCATGAAGGGAAACTCTGTCTTTATGAAAAATCAAGTAAGGAGGTTTGACTTGACAGATTGTAACTCTGACACCCTTCTGGCGGATGTAACAGCTACTAGAAAAATGGTCTTCTAAGACAGGAAAGTACAGTTGTGTACACTTTCCATAAATGTAGATGTTAGAGTGTATTCACTGTTGCAGTTATTACACTTGGGTTATCCTGCTGGCAAATTGCCCTCAGTCAGCCTGAATTCTAAAGTCTTGGGTACTGCGTCGGTTGCTGTCGCCTCTTCCCTGACGTCAGTTCGTCAGGGGTATAAAAGATGCAGCCGACACCATTTTATTCAGTTTTTCTTGCCCCAGATATCAGGTGCCCCCAAAAGGGTAGGCTAAACTTATGTAAATAAAACATACATGCACCAAAATAAGCTTTACCTTCATCTATAAGCAAATACACCACCTAGGTTGTATAGATTAGAGAAGTAAAGATAAGTTCCAGCAAAAATAAGGGGGATGGCAGGCGGGTAACCTGGACTGCAACAGTGAATACACTCGAACATCTACATTTATGGCAAGTGTACACAACTGTACTATGTTCTTAGTGTTTCACTGTTGCAGTCATTACACTTGGGTTGAGTCCCAAAGCTATGGTTGGGTGGCTGGAGCTAGACAGCATTAGGAGCGGCTATGAGGCCCTGCAGAACTGCAGTGGCAAAGCCTGCCCTGGATTTAGAGTAAAGAGGCAGATTGTAATGTTTTGTAAAGGTATGCACTGAACTCCAAGTAGCAGCCTCTAAAATGTCTTTGGTTGGTACTCCCCTGAGAAAGGCTGCAGAAGTGGCTGCAGCTTTGGTTGAATGTGGCCTTAGGTTGGGTTGCCATGCTGTGAGTAGCAGAAATGAATGCAGTGTCCTATCCACTTTGAAATAGTCTGCTTGGAGATAGCCTTTCCTTGTGATGCTGTTGCATATGCCACTAGTAATTGTTCTGTCTTTCTGAAAACTTTAGTTTTGTCCAAGTAGAATCTAGGTTGTCTGTGTATGTCCAAAGTATGCAGAATTTTCTCCCCCTTGCTCTGTGGAATTTGGATAAAAAGTTGGCAAATTAATTGTTTGGTTAAGGGCTACACTGGATACCACCTTAGGCATAAATGTAGGGTTTGTTCTCAGAGAGACCCTGTCTGGATACAAAAATGATAAAGGGTTCCACAGCCATGAGAGCCTGTAGCTCTAAAACTCGTCTTGCAGAAGTTATTGCTAGGAGCTGAGCTGTTTTCCAAGATAAGAACTTTATATCCGCAGTAACAGCTGGCTCAAAAGCAGGTAAGGTGAGTTTTTCCAAGACATAATTGAGGTCCCATGCAGGTATTGGCGTTCTCCTTGGAGGCCTTAAGTTTTTGGCTCCTCTAAGGGACTGCCTTAATAAAGGATGAGAAAAGAGTGGTGGCTCTGTATTGTAATGAGCTGAAATGGCAGAGGCATGGATTTTAATTGATTAAAAAGAAAGGCCTTTATCCAGCATCTCAGTTAAGTATTGCAAAATCTGAGGAATGTTTGGGACAGCTGTATCCGTTCCTTGAGCTTGGTTCCAAGCGCAAAATCTCTTCCATTTCCCAGCATAGGATTTTCTAGTACTAGGCCTTCTGGCTTCTAAAATGACATCCATCACAGCTTTACTGAGAGATGTGGTTTGTATGGCTACATTATCCGCCATGTTGCTAGGTTTAGGGTCCTGAGTTGGCTGTGCAGAATCTGATTGTTTTGCTGGGACAGTAGATGAAGTATTTGAGGTAAGGTCCAGGCTGGGCATTGGGACAAGTTCCTTAAGATGTAAATATTGGAAGAGCATTGCACCACAGGTATTAGTATTTCATCCGAGTATTCAAAACTTGCTAAACAACCAAAATGGCAGAAAGACAGCTTCAAAACAACAGATTCAATAACAGGCTTTTACCATGTTGAATCCACAATATATGAAGAAGGCTTGAAAAAGCTGAAAGCGCTTGTCCATTGTTTACATCAGAAGGGTTCTTCACTTTTATGTTAGTTTTTTTCTGTTTTTATGACATCCACATGTTTTAAAGCTGTGGAATTACAACGCCACTTGACTTTCACAACAGCAAAGCTCTATATTTCATATATTGTGGATTCAACATGGTAAAAGCCTGTAATTGAAGCTGTTGTTTTGAAGCTGTCTTTCTGCCATTTTGGTTGTTTAGCAAGTTTTGAATACTCAGATAAAATACTAATACCTGTGGTGCAATGCTCTTCCAATATTTACATTGTTTTTTGTTCTGCTGAGCGTTCTTTAGCGGAATTCACTTCTTTTTCTAGAAGTTCCTTAAGATTGGATACCAGTACTGGCGTGGCCAGTCTGGGGCAATCAGAATCATTATTGGTTTCTCCTGCCTGACCTTTAGGAGTACCTTGGGGAGGAGAGGCAGTGGAGGAAAGGCATATACTGATAGGTTTGTCCAGTTGAAAGATAAGGCATCCACTTTCCAGGCTTGTCGGTGATAAGTCCTTGTACAGAATCTTTTTAGTTGATTGTTTTGAGGGGAGGCAAATAGATCTATGTCCGGGCGTCCCCATTTCTATGTTATCATGCTGACGACTTGTGGATCCAGGTGCCACTCGTGGGGATCCATGAGGTTTCTGCTTACTTCGTCTGCCAGAATATTTTCCTTTCCTGGCAGGAATTGTGCCTGCAGATGAACTTGGTAAGTCAATGCTGTGTCCCACAAAGCCATGGCTAGTCTGCACAGGGGATAATGAGTGCCCCCCTGCTTATGTACCACATGACCGTGGTGTTGTCTGTCTTTATCAGTAGTTGTCCCGGATGAAGTAGGTCCTTGAAGGCTGTCAGGGCATTTTGAACAGCTAGCATCTCTTTTTGATTGATATGTAGATGCTTTTGGTTTGTGGACCAGGTGCCCTGAATGCCTCTTCCTGCCATGTGTGCCCCCCAGGCAATATCTGATGCATCCGTTGTTAGGCTCTGCCTGGCTGGGGGTAGTGAGAATGGCTGTCCCTTGTTTTGTTGACAAGCCTTTGCCACCATCGAAACTCCTGTTGCAGGCAGGGAATTAGAGTAATCATTGTTTCCAGACTGTGGCAGTGTTGTGTCCAGACACTTTTTAGGTACCATTGAATTTTCCTCATATGCAGCCTTGCATATGGAATTAGTAAGATGCAGGATGCCATGAAGCCCAAAGCCTGCAGAATTTTTCTTGCAGATAACTGGGCCTTTGTTGCCATTTCCTTGAAATAAGTAGTCAGTCACCTTTGTTTGTCTGGAGTGAGATAAGTCACATCTGGGCAGTTGTATTTAAGCTTGCACCCAGGAATATTATCTCTTTAGAGGGTACTAGTTTTGATTTCTTTTTGTTGACTGTGTACCCTAGGCATGTTAAAAGTCTTATCACAAACGTCAGATGCTGTAGTAGAATGCCCTTGTTCTCTGCTTGTATGAGGCAGTCTTCCAAGTAAGGATATAGTTGTATTCCTCTTTGTCTGCAGTAAGCAATTACTGGTGCCAGGCACTTTGTGAAGACCCTGGGTGCAGTAGATAAGCCAAAGGGCAGCGCAGAGAATTGGTAATGATTTGAGCCAGCCTTGAATCTGAGGTACCTTCTGCATGATTGTCTGATTGGGACATGCAGGTATGCCTCTTTTAGGTCTAAAGTCATGAGCCAAGCCTTGCTGCCCAGCATGGGCAGAAGCTGTTGTAAGGGCAACATCTTGAATTTTGGTATATCCAGGAAAGTGTTTAGAATAGATAGGTCCAGTATTGGTCTCCATGCTTTGTCCTTTCTGGGTACCAAGAACAGTCTTGAGTAAAATCCTTGTCCCTGCTCTTGCTGTGGCACTTCTGAATAGTCCTCATGTCCATGAGAGCTGCAACTTGTTTTTGAGCCTCTGCCCATTGATTTTTTGGCAGGTCTGGCCAACCGTTTGTCCTTGGCAGGGTATGGAAATGAAACTTGTAGCTTTGTGACACTATGTCTAGAAACCATTTGTCCTGGGTTATAATGTACCAATTTTGAGAAAAAAGTGCTAGTTTTCCCCCTAAGGGTGCTGCCAGAAGATAAGTGCTTGGTGCAGGCAGGGGGCAGTCATTGAGACTGTTTCCTGTATGACTGTGATTTGTCTTCTCCACCTTTGGAGGTAAAAGCACTCCACTGCTTAGACCTGTAGGATTCTTGCGGCTGTGATCTGACTCTGGGGGCGTCTGGATCTGCCCCTTTGAGGTCTGTCTGAGACTGGAAAGGACCAATTCTTTGTAGGCCAGTGTCTGCTAAATCTAGGTGGCTGTACCTGTAAGAAATCCTTGACCATTTGCATAGATTTAGCTTTGTCCTCCATTTTCTTTAACACCTCTTCTGCCTTAACACCAAACAAAGTATCATGTTCTAAAGGTGCATCTAATAATTTTGCTTTAACATGGTCAGGCAGATTTTGTTCCTTTAACCAAGCATGCCTCCTAATGACAGAACCCGTAACATCGGCCCTGCAGGAGGCCCCCAGAGAATCAAACCCACATTGCAAAGTATGCTTTCCAAGTTGTTCAGCTGCATGCAATAAATACTGCATTTCTTTGTTTTCTGCACATTCTGTATTTGCCATCATTTTCTGTTTAAGCGGTGTTATGATATACTGCTGATATTTGAGCATATGAAACTGGTCATTTAAGGCCCTTACAGCCAAAGTAGCAGATGTATAAATCTTTTTTCCCCATCTATCCAGTGCCCTAGAATCCCTGTCAGAGGGGGTAGGGTTTTTTGCAGAAGAAGTCTTGACCCCTTTTGGACCCTGAGAAATAGTTTCTGGGTCTGCAGTAGGGTTTTTGAAAAGGAATTTATGAGAGTCAGGGACCCTGTAGTATCTGTCCGGCTTAACAGGAGCTGGAGGTAAAGAGTCAGGGGTCAGACTAGACTCCGAGAACACGTCATCTACAATGTGCAACACAGGTGGAAGTGCTAGAGGCCTGGGTTGAGGTAGTAAAAGGAAGTCTCTGAGCCTTTTCTTAGATTCTGAAAAATCTTGGCTCTCCCAGTGGAAGTGCTCCCTCATGGTATGCAAGGTTTTCCCAAAACAGTAGTCCTCAGGAGAAGAACTTGAAGGAATTGATTCTTCAGCATCAATATCCTCATGGGGGGGGAAGAGAATATTCCTGATCAGAAGAGGAATCAGAAGAAATGGAAACCTGATCTGAAGATTCATAGTCTGTCTCTTGCCTAGGCTTCTTATCAGGAGCGGGATGGGAACCCCTGATCAAGGTAATTAAGTCTTTGGCCATTTTGAGCATCTGTTATTTGGGCATGGAGGCCTGTCCTTGTGGTTGGTGAACTTGTTTCTTTGCCTTTAAAGGCATTTTAATCTTTGTCTTTGATGTCGGTTTAATATATAATTGTTTAGGTCTGAATACACCCTCAGAAGCAGATGCCTGCTCAGAGGCTCCGGACCCATCTGAGGGAATAATCTCCGAGGCTCCAATACCTTGAGTTTCCAGTGGCCTGGCTGACTCCACGTGGGAGTTGGTAGCGGCCTGCGACTCTAAAGTAGTGGGCGTCAGGGGCTGCAAAAGCGCCTCACTGAGAACCGGAAACTTGCTTAGGAGAAGCTTTGTCGTCGGTTTTGGACCTCGGTTGCCTGTCTTTTTCTTTGCGTTTTTTGTGAACTCCGGTAGTCGGATGGCTATCCGACGACATTGTATAACTAAATCTTCGCCCAAAATAGCTAAATGCAAAATCATACTGACGCTTAATAGTGCGTTGGTTAAATCTAGCACAAAACCGACAACTAGCAATGTCATGGTCAGGGCTTAGGCAAGGAATACAGTAAGAATGAAAGTCCTTATGAAGTATTTGCTTCCCACAAGAAATACAATTATTAACTTTTTCTGACATCTGTCTGGAGCAAGAAAAAAGTTTCCCCAACGGGGTACTTAGCTTTTAACGAAGACTTCGGATCCGAAACTCGAACATGAAAATCTCAGGAGTCGGCCGACTGGCACTTGCGAACTGCTTCTGCTTCGGGCACCGTGCGGCAAGAAAGACTGAATAGAATGGCGTCGGCTGCATCTTTTATACCCCTGACGAACTGACGTCAGGGAAGAGGCGACAGCAACCGACGCAGGACCCAAGACATTGGAATTCAGGCTGACTGAGGGCAACCTGCCAGCAGGATAACCCAAGTGTAATGACTGCAACAGTGAAACACGAACATCTTCAGTTCACAAGAATGCGCAGGTTCAAAAGGAGGGGAAGTAAGTTTAGACAGAACGAAATTTAGATCCCAAGGAGATGCAGGTCCCTGAAAGGGAGGTCTTAGCAAGGTAGTGCCTTTAAGGAAAGTTTTACACAATCTGTGAGCCATCAGATTAGGCTCATGTTGCCCCAAATTAAAATTTTATATCGCTGCCAGTTGAACTTTAATTGTAGCCGCAGCTGATCCATGATGAAAAAGTTGGGTTAGGAATTCTAACACCAAGGGAATGGATGCTGTGTAAGGATCTACATTTTCTCTTTTGCCCAGATAGAAAAATCTTCTACATTTGCTAGGGTATAATTTCCGCATGGAAGGTTTGTGGGAAGATGTGAGGATATGGGTAACTGTAGGTGAAAAATTAGGAAGCCTGACTAGGGATGGAAGTGGAGCAGCCATGCTGTCAAGTTGAGGGTGTGGAGGCAGGGGTGGAGGGTGCCGGACATGTGTGTCAAGATGTCAGGAACTGGGTCCAGAGTCCATGGATCATCTAGAAGATGAGGCCGGAGAAAAGGGGACCAAATCTGACGAGACCAGTAAGGTGTGATCAGAATCATTCTGCTTCCCAAGGACTTTGCTTTCTGGATCACTTTTGATATGAACGGAAAGGGGGGAAATGCATAAAGAAGTCCCGGAGGCCAATTGTGAACAAGTGCGTCTCTCTGTGACTATCCCGGAGGGGGGATAAGGGAGAAGTAGCTGCTGCATTTGGCGTTGATTGGACTGGCAAACAGATCGCAGCAAGGCTGTCCCCATTTGCGGAAAATCTGCTCCACGACTTTATGATTCAGAGACTACTCGTGAGGGATCAAGATTGCCCTGCTGAGCTTGCCGGCTATCACATTGGTTGTCCCCGGGATATACGTTGCTACTAGAAAGTGCTGGGAAGATATCGCCCACTGCCAAACACGAACAGCCTCTTGACATAGGGGGTAAGATCTGGTTCTTCCTTGCTTGTTTAAATACCATACCACTGACATATTGTCTGATTGGATTGCTATCATCCCTAGAGGAAGAAAGTCGTGAAGTGCTTGCAACGCTAGTAGCACTGGTCTCATCTCTAGGACACTGACATGCAAGTGAGCCTCGTAATCTTGCCATGTGCCTTGGACAGTCCTGCCTAGATAATGCCCTCCCCCCAATCTGGGAGGCATCCATGGACAAAGTAGCAACGGGTTGGCGAGGAAAGAAAGGTGTTCCTGTTGTTAGTTGATCGGGCTGAATCCAGCAACGAAGGTCCTTTTTGCAAGATTCTGTTATCAGAATATGATGAGACAGAGGCAGTTGTTGAAAAGACCACTGGGAAAAGAGTAGCCATTGAAGGAGTCGCATATGCAGTCTGGCTAGTGGTCCCTAAAAGTTTCGGCACTGTCTTGGCCTTGACTCTTTGTTGAGGAAGTAAGCTGTATATCTGTCGCCTGAGATTTTGAATTCTGTCTGCAGGAAGATGAGCCATCATGGTGACTGTGTCTATTTCAGCGCCTATAAAAATAACATACTGAGAGGGCGACAAGGCAGACTTTTCCCAATTTATCGTAATTCCTAGCTGAGTGCAGAGCTGAATGGTTGAATCCCTGGCTTGTAGAAGTTAGGTGCCTGGTGGTGGCAGTCAGGAGTCAGTCATCCAGGTATAGAAACACTTGGAATCCAAGACGTCTCAAGTGAGCTGCCACTACTGCCAGTGATCACCCTGGGGGCTGTGGTGAGACCAAAGGGCAGAGCACGAAATTGACAATGACTGGCTCCCAGCCGAAAGCATAGATGACTCTTCTATGCCCTGTCCATTTTGATGTGGTAGTGTGCATCTTGGAGGTCTATGGAGCACATCCAATTGTCCTTCCCTAACAGAGGGAGTATAGACTGCAGAGTTACCATTCGGAACTTGGACTTCTTCACTGATTCGTTTAATTTGCCGAGGTCCAAAATGGGCCTTCAGTCCCCTGTTCGTTTTGGCACTAAAAAGAATCTGGAGTAAGTTCCGAATCTTATCTGGTCTGCGGGGATGGTTTGGATGACTCTCTTTGTAAGCAACTTTTGAACTTCTATGGTTGCTTGATCCCTGTGATTGGGTGGAACATCTGGGATCTTCTTGGGGGTATGGGGTGGAAGAAAGAAGGATATGGAGTATCCTCTGGTGATTATTCTTTGTACCCACTTCTCTTGGGTGATGCTGAGCCAGGCTTCTGGATACAAAGATAAGCAACCCCCGACTGGCTCCAGAGAAGCGCAGTCGGCCCCACTTCAGGAGCGCTGATAGGGATGACCATGAAAGGAATCAAGGCCTCCCTGATTTTGTGAACCCTCCCCCGCCTCTAGGGCGACATCTACCATTAGCTCCTCCTCTGCCTCTGAAGGAGGAATCACCCTGTGCGCCCGGGAAAAATCTCGGATTTCTTGACCCACATTTTCCCGCCTCTCTGACCTTTGGAGTATGGTCTAGAAGGGACTGAAAAACGTACTCCCACAGCAGAGAGAGTTTTCCCTTCCTGTTCGCACCTGGTGAGTGTATCTTTTAGCTTTGGTCCAAACAAAGAGGAACCGTCAAAGGGGGCTTTGGTAATAGTAGAGTTGAAGGGCTCCGCAAAATTACATAAGAGCATCCAGGAGTGTCTCCTTAGGGAAACTCCTGAACCCGCTGCCCTACTCGCTCCATCTGCTGCATAGGATATCAGCCTCATGGAGGAGTTAACAATGGAGTTTAAGGTGGACAACTGAGCAGTAACTTTCTCCGGGACTCAGTTGGGTTGACCATTCTCCCTGTTACTGTTCCTCCTCCAAGCCGTGTTGGTCCTTCGGAGCCAGAGCTTTTGGTACCATTTGTTGTGGAACCTTCGGTTCCAGCACCCCTTGTGTCTGTTTCGGAGCAGAGTTCCACTCAGACACCTTTGGCACCGTCCTTACTGTCTAGGAGGCAAAGCTCACCAGTCGGCCCCAATAGGGATGCTTGGACCTGAACTTCTTAAGTGCCGAGCCTACCTTTTGGTGCATCAGCTAGGTTGAGCTCAGATCCTACATCCATCTCACAGCTGATCGCTTTGGAGCCTAGGGCTACTTCCATTTCCTCGGAACCAGGGTGTCCTCGGAGCCAGAGAGATCTTCATTCGAGATGATGAGGAGTGTGCTGTCTAGGTAGTCAGCCCTGCACAAGGGTACTGATGCTCTTCCCCCTCAAGCACTGACCACTCTCTCAGCACCATCTCTCTCAGCTGCAGAGACTCGCAGCCTCAGGAGCCCCTGTTGGGTGGCTCCCAGTCTTCTGAGACCTCCCCAGAATACTCTTCTGAGGAGCCCCATCAGAAGAAGTCATGTAAGAGGAAGCATGTAGACTCCCCCGATGAGTCCATCACCTCGGAAACTGATCTCGAGGAGTCAGAAGTGTCCCCTAGGTCGTCCACTGATGATATCTCCTTTGTAGATATCTTAGAGATCCTGAAGCAGAGAGGCGGCTGGCCCACTGTCACCCCTTCTGATGAGGAGTCAGTGTACCTGAAGGCTTTCGGGTCTCAACCTTCAGCCTCTTGGGTGTCTCCACCTTGCAATGAACTCCTGGACCTAGTTAGTCAAAAGGTGTATGAAACTCCTGATGCCGTGGAACCAGTCCCCAGAAGGCCCAACAAATTTCTCTCAGCCCCCAAAGAGAAAGAGTTCTTGACCAAAGGTGTGCCTGTAGATGCCATGGTGGTGGCTGCAGCCACAAATAAGGAACTAGCGGAGACTTCTACATCTGTCCATCCACTGAACAAGGAGTCTCAAATGATGTATAGATATGGGAAGCGCATCTTTTCAGCGGCTTTCACTCTCAGATCGCTGAATTACCTCACCCATTTTACTAGGCTTCAAAGAGATCTCTAAAGGAAAGCTCCTGCTCTGAAGGACCAACACGGCTCGGAGGAGGAGCAGCAACAGGGAGAATGGTCTTAGATGGCTCCGGAACTGACTGGGTCAGAGCCAGCAACAATTTTGGTAAAACAGATGACTTCAAGAGTGTAAGCACTACTCTCTCTACATCCTCTTCAGGAAGGCTCTTGGAGGATCTGAATGACAGGGTAGGCGACCTAGATCTCTGCAATATGGGAGATCGTAAAGTTGGGGAGACTAGCAAAAACTCTCTGGACCGGCTCCAAGGTAATTTCTCAGTGGTCGGCTCTGAAAAACTTGGGGCCGACACTGCAGTGTCAATATCGATAACTTTGACCGGCTCCGAGGATAGTGGAGCCAAAGAGGTAGAAGGCTTGTCCAATATCAATACTTTCTGAGGAGGTCTAGACAAAAGAGTCGGTGCAGGAGAATGTCTCTTGGCCAACTTGACCTTCTCTTTCTTTGAAGGAGACTTGGCATGTGATGATGAAGAGCTGGCTAAATCCTTCTCAAAGGAAGACTTAATGAGACCTTTCAGGATTAGTTTGTTCTTCCTTTCTTGGAGAACTCGAGAGCTGAAGAAGTGACAGAAAGAACAAGTTTCCTGCAGATGAGTGGTTCCGAGGCAGTAAACACAGTTACTATGCCAGCCAGTTATTGATAATTTTTGGGAGCACTTAAGGCACTTAAGGTTTATGACCTTTGGACTCCTTAGACATGCTTAGTACAAACAGAACTCTATCAAAGACAGAAAGAGAGGACAAGGTCATCTAACTTAAATGGGCCTCGCCGTACAAGAAACACTGCACACAAGAAACACAACCGAGGACTAGGTCCTCTAACTTAAACGGGCCTAGCCCTGTTGAGGAAACAACACCAAAAAAGTTTAAAAGAGGACTAGGTCCTCTAACTTAAACAGACCTAGCTGTTAAGAAACAGGAAAGAAGCTAAGTCAGAAAAACTACCACAAAATGTAAATTTAAACAACAGGCTAAAAACTAGCCAAGAAGGATAGTAAATGACACTGCAAACAAAATACTATTCTAGTGAAATGCAATACTACAAAAAAAAAGGCCCCAACACAAACGCAGACCTACGCTAATAGAAAACTATCTCAAAAACTAGCACACAGAAAGAATACCACTCGGAGAACAAACATGGGCCTAGAGACGGCCAACAAGTTCTCAGTAATAACTACAGAAAAATAGCAAAAACACACTACTGTTTACTACCTATGATAACTATTACCTAAACTATGTAAACTAAGCTATATTATATTTAAAAAATATCAATAAAAACAATAATACTAATGAAAAATATCCAACTTAGCCACGGCCAAGAAAGAAGCACTTCTGAACTCGTAGACACGGCAAAGGAGATCTGGGGATTCTTACTAGTGCACTATGGGATACCTACCTTGCCACGTGCCAACTGAGAGACTTTGAGCTTTGTAATCGGCTCCGAACCCATTTGTAAGAATGAAGGCGAGATAGGACTACAGAACATTGTACTTATTATGTATGGAAAACAAAAAGGAAATTAATGAGAACATATTTACAAACATTCGTTAGATATTAGGAAATTAAATGTGAACAATTATCTATTGGTAGCGTTTTAAAGTGAAGTCTTATCAAGCATGATTTACTGAACAAATTGTATTTAATACGTAGTTTTTAATGTGTTTTAGTGTGTGTGTTAAAAGTCTGTTAAGGATGTTATTAGCAATTTTTTGGTATTATATATTTTAATTATAATTAATTAATTGGGGATAGGAGGGGTCATGTGAAGTATTATACTTTACAATAAAAAGTTGGTGTGCCAGTTGATGTTTATACTCTGAAGAAGTCTATTTAATTGTAGACGAAAGCACTCAGTATAACAATACATTTTCCTGGTGGATTATCCTGTGGTTCTCTGGTGTTGTGGCTGCCTTGGTCTTGCTTACTTAACCTAGCAGACTTCTTTGACAGGGTCAGCAAGACAATGGAGAAGGGTAAAACAGTGCATACTGCACATCTTGACCTGGCTAAGGCATTCAATACACTACACACTCAGGCAATGATGACAAGCTCTCTGAGCTAGGCATAAATAGAATAGTTGTCTTACCATAACCTTACATGTCATTCTCTTCCATGTTGTAGTATTCACAACAGGTGGTGGTGCTGCGGTAGCATTGTTGCCTCACAGTAAGACGCTGTCCGGTTCGATTCTCAGCTACAGTGTCTTCTGCGTGGAGACATGCGCGAATGGGCGTACCTTCGTTTAAGGTTGTGCATCAGGGCTGGTAACTCGGCACGTAAAAATCAACTACCAATCATTAGTGGACCGGAGTTCCGCTGTGGAGACCCCTAACCGGGAAAAGCCGAAAGACACAACAAGGGAGGCAGCTGCCTGCAGCAAAGGACATCTGGACAGTATACCAAAGTCTTAGGAAAGAGGTACATGTGACGAAACATGTCAGAGCCATAAACTGACATCGGCTACATATGTCATCTGCACACACCCAACTCAGAACTGACTGCCGCATACAGTAGTACTCCTAAGATGCTAGAGAAAAGGGAGCTTTCCAGACCCACATATACCACCAGTCAAGGAGGTATCTATAACTTAGGGCTATGTAGCAGCTGTTGTTGTGTCCCATTTGGATGCAAGGAACCAAAATCCCCAAACAGGAAAGTATGGTTGTGTACACTTACCATAAATGTAGATGTTCGAGTGTATTCACTGTTGCAGTCATTACATTTGGCTAATCTGCTGGCAGGTTGCCCTCAGTCGGCCTGAATAACAAAGTCTTGGGTCCTGCATCAGTTGCTGTCTCCCCTTCCATGATGTCAGGTCATCAGGGGTATAAAACATGCAGCCGACGCCATTTTAATCAGTTTTTCTTGCCCCAGATGTCAGGTGCCCCCCAAATGGGAAGCAAATATATATATATAAACAAACTGTAAATATATAAATGACCTTAAAAACATAAAATTTCCCTTCAACTAAAAGCAAATACACCACAAAGGCTTTTGAGTATAGTGAAGGAAAGAAAAGGTATAAAATGGGGAATGGCGGGTGGGTAACCCGGACTGCAACAGTGAATACACTCGAACATCTACATTTATGGTAAGTGTATACAACTGTACTATGTTCTTCATGTTTCACTGTTGCAGTCATTACATTTGGGTAGAATCCCAAAGCTATGGATGGGAGGATGGAACTAAACAGCATTAGGAGCAGCTATAAGGCCCTACAGGACTGCAGTGGCAAAGCCTGCCCTGGATTTCGAGAAGAGGGGTAAATGATAATGCTTTGTGAATGTATGAACAGAGCTCCAAGTAGCAGCTTCTAGAAAGTCTTTGGTTGGGACCCCTCTGAGAAAAGCTGAAGTACAGGCAGCCCTGGTGGAATGGGATCTGATCCCCGTGGGCACAGGTTTACCATGGTGCAAATAGTAGAAACGAATGAGTGGCTTATCCATTTAGAAATAGTCTGCTTTGATAAAGACTTCCCCTCTGATCCTGCAGCAAACGCTACCAGTAGTTGCTCAGACTTTCTTAGAAATTTTGTCTTGTTTAAGTAGAATCTTAGTTCTCTGTGTACATCCAATGAATGCAGAATCTGCTCCCCCTTGTTCTGCGTTTTTGGGAAAAATGTTGGCAGGTGAATGGTCTGGTTAAGAGCCACACTGGATACCACCTTAGGCATAAAAGAAGGATTGGTCCTGAGGGCCACCCTGTCAGGGTAAAATATAATGAAAGGCTCGACTGCCATGAGAGTCTGTAGTTCTGAAACCCTTCTTGCTGAAGTGACTGCCAAAAGAAAAGCTGTCTTCCAAGATAGAAATTTTATATCCGCACTAGCTGCTGGTTCAAAAGGAGGCAGGGTGAGTTTTTCCAGCACAAAACTGAGGTCCCGTGCAGGAGTTGGTATTCTCCTGGGAGGCCTTAAATGTTTGGCCCCTCTGACATACTGTTTAAGCAGTGGATGAGAAAAGAGGGGAGGCACTGTGTTGTAATGAGCCGAGATGGCAGAGGCATGGAATTTTATTGAAGAAAAAGATAGGCCCTTGTCAAACATCTCAGTTAAGGATTGTAAAATCTGAGGAATATTGGGCTTTGCTGTGTCTATTCCTTGTGCTTGGTTCCAAGCACAGAATCTCTTCCATTTATAAGCATAAGATTTTCTAGTACTAGGCCTTCTGGCTTCCAAAATGACATCCATCACAGGTTTACTGAGAGATGTGGTTTGAATAATTAGTTGATTAGCCATGCTGCAAGATTCAGAGTTTGGAGCCGAGTGTGCAGAATTTAATAGTTCTGCTGAGACAGTAGATGAGGTGTTTGAGGCAAGTACCATGGAAGAAGGTGTGACATATTCCTTAGAAGCGGGTACCAGTGCTGGTGAGGCCAGTCCAGTGCAATTAGGATCATTTTTGGTTTTTCCTGTCTGACTTTTAGTAAGACCTTGGAGAGTAGAGGCAGAGGGGAAAGGCATAGACTGATGGGTTTTTCCAGCTGAAGGCTAGAGCATCCACTTTCCATGCTTTTTTTGTGATGAGTTCTTTTGCAAAATTTGTCCAACTGATAGTTTTGGGGAGAGGCAAATAGATCTATGTCTGGGCTCCCCCATTTCTGTGTTAACATGCTGAAGATTTGTGAATCCAGTTTCCATTCGTGCGGGTCCATAAGATTTTTGCTTAGGTCGTCTGCCAGAGTATTTTGCTTTCCTAGCAGGATTTGAGCTTGAAGATGTATTTGGTAAGTCAAGGCTGTGTTCCACAAGGCCATGGCTAGTCTGCAAAGGGGGTAGGAATGGGTACCCCGCTGCTTATGTACCACATAACTGTGGTGTTGTTCGTCTTTATCAGAAGTTGTCCTGGATGAAGTAAGTCCTTGAAGGCTGTCAGAGCATTCTGAACAGCTATCATTTCTTTCTGGTTGATATGCAGATGCATTTGGTTTGGGCTCCATTTGTCCTGAATACATCTCCCTGCCAGGTGGGCCCCCCCAAGCATAGTCTGATGCGTCTGTAGTTATAGGGTTTGGGTGGCAGGGAGTAGAGTGAATGACAGTACCTTGTTTTGGTGACATGTCTCTGCCCACCAAAGAAACTCCTGTTGAATGCAGGGAATGAGAGGAATCATTGTTTACAGGCTGTGACAATGCTGACTCCATAAACTTTTTAGGTACCCCTAAAGTTTCCTCATATGCAGTATCGCATATGGAATTAGTAGAATGCAGGATGCCATGAACCCCAAAGCCTGCAGAATTTGTCTTGCAGATAACTGGGTTTTTGTTGCCATTTGTTTGAAGTATGTTGTCAATTGCATTTGTTTGTCTGGCGTAAGGTAAGCCATCTGGGCAGTTGTATTCAAGCTTGCAACCAGGAATGTAATTATTTGAGAGGGTACCAGTTGTGATTTCTTTTCATTTATGGTGTACCCTAGGCATACTAGAAGCCTTTTTACAAATGCCAGATGTTGAAGAAGAGTGTCCTTGTCCTCTTCCTGAATGAGACAACCGTCCAGATAAGGATAAATTTGAATCTTTCTTTGTCTGCAGAATGCAATTACTGGTGCCAGGCACTTTGTAAAGACCCTGGGCACAGTAGATAAGCCAAAGGGTAGTGCAAAGAATTGGTAATGCAAAAGACCTGCTTTGAAGCGGAGGTATCTTCTGCATGATTCCCTTATTGGGATATGCAGGTATGCCTCTTTTAAATCTAGAGTTACTAACCAAGCATTTTTGCCTAGCATAGGCAGTAGCTGTTGTAAAGTCAGCATTCTGAATTTTGGAATGTCCAGGAATGTGTTCAGAATCGATAAGTCCAGTATTGGACGCCATGAATTGTCTTTTATGGGTACCAGGAAAAGTCTTGAATAAAATCCTTGTCCTTTTTCCTTTTCTGGTACTGGTTCAATAGCCCTCATATCCATGAGGGACATGACTTGTTTCTGGGCCTCTGCCCACTGGTTTTGTGGCAGATCCGGCCATCCATTTGGAATTGGCAAGGTATGGAAATGAAATCTGTACCCCTGGGATACTATGTTCAATACCCACTTGTCTTGGGTAATTAACTGCCAATTTTGAGCATGAAGTGCTAGTTCTCCCCCCAATGGGGCTGCCAAAAGAGAAGTGCTTGGAGATGGTAGAGGAAAGTCATTGAGACTGCTTACTGTAGGGTTGTGCTTTGTTTCCTCCAGATTTGGAGGTGGAGGCACCCATTGCATGGACCTGTAAGAGCCCTGTGATTGATATCTAGAGCATTTTGAGCTCCTGAATTTGCCCTGAGTGGTCTGTTGCACACAGGAAAGGACCAATTTTTAGCAGGCCAGTGCCTACTGAACCTGGGAGGCTGCACTTGCAAGAAATATTTTACAGTTTGCAGAGATTTAGCTTTGTCTTCCATTTCTTTAAAACCTCTTCTGCCTTATTACCAAACAGTGTATCATGCTGCAAAGGGGCATCCAACAATTTAGCTTTAACATGATCAGGCAGATTTTGCTCCTTGAGCCAGGCATGACTTCTAATCACAGATCCAGTAACGGCGGTCCTACAAGAGGCCTCCAAGGAATCAAAACCACATTGCAAAGTATGCTCTCCAACCTGTTCTGCTGAATGCAATACATCCTGTAACTCTATTTTCCACACAATCAGAAATCAACATCATTTTCTGTTTCAGTAAGCTCATAACATGCTGTTGATATTTAAGCATATGAAACTGGCAGTTTAAAGCCCTGATTGCCAAGGTTGCAGACGTATAAACCTTCTTACCTAATCTATCCAGCGCCCTGGAATCTCTATCAGAAGGGGTAGGATTTTTGGCTGTAGAAGCCTTAACACCTTTGGGACCCTGAGAAATAATCTCAGGATCAGCAGCAGGATTTTTGAAAAGAAATTTGTGGGAGTCAGGAACCCTGTAATATCTGTCTGGCTTACTAGCAGCCGGAGGCAGGGAATCAGGAGCCATGCTTGATTCCGAGAACACATCATCAACAATGTCTAATACAGGAGGTATTGCCAAAGGCCTATGCTGAGGAAGAAGAAGGAAATCCCTAAGCCTCTTTTTTTGATTCAGAGAAGTCCTGACTCTCCCAGTGAAAATGTTCCCTCAAAGTATGCAAAGTCTCTCCAAAAGAGTAATCCTCAGGAGGAGATGCAGATGGGATGGATTCCTTTGCATCAGAATCCTCACAGGATGGAACAGAAAATTCCTGATCAGAACAGGAATCAGAAGAAATGGAAACCTGATCTGAAGATTCATAATCAGTACCTTGCCTAGGCCTCTTAGCAGGGGGGGGGGGGGGGGGTTGGGAACCCCTGATCATGGTAATTAAGTCCTCAGCCATTTTGATCATCTGTTTTTTAGGCATAGGGACCTGAGCACATGGCTCATACATCAGTTTTTTAGCCATAGAAGTTGTTTTTGACCTTGTTTTTGTTGCTGGCGTCGGTTTAATATAAAAATGTTGAGGCCCGAAAACACTCTCAGAAGCCGGTGCCTGCTTAGCGGCTCCAGACCCATCCAAGGGAGAGACATCCGTGGGTTCAATACTTTGTGAATCTCGCGGCATACTGGACTCTGAATGGGTCTCGGTAGAGGTCTGCGACTCAAAAGTAGCGGGTATCAGGGGCTGCGAAAGCGCCTCACTGAGTACCAGCGAATTGGCGACTGGCTTAGGAGAAGCATCGTCGTCGGTTTTGGACCTCGACTGTCTGTCTGTCTTTTTCCTTGCGTTTTTTGTGAACTCCAGTAGCTGGATTGCTAACCGACGACATTTCAGGGTAGTTAAATCTTGAACCGAAATATTTAGAAGTAAAAATATACCGACGCTTAATAGTGCGTTGGTTAAATTTAGCACAAAACTGAAAGCAAGGCACGGTAAGATCAGGGCCTAGGCTAGGAATACAGTACAAATGAAAATCCTTATGAGGTATTTGCTTCCCACAAGTAATGCAATTATTAACTTTTACTGACATTGGTAAGGAACAAGAAAAAGTTTCCCCAACGGGGTACTTAGCTTTAGTTTGAAGACTTCGGTTCTGAAACTCGAATACAAAAATTTCAGGAGTCGGCCGACCGGCACTTGCGAACTGCTTCTGCTTCAGGCACCGCGCTGCAAGAAAGACTGATTAAAATGGCGTCGTCTGCATGTTTTATACCCCTGACAACCTGACGTCATGGAAGAGGAGACAGCAACCGACGAAGGACCCAAGACTTTGTTATTCAGACTGACTGAGGGCAACCTGCCAGCAGATTACCCAAATGTAATGACTGCAACAGTGAAACATGAAGAACATAGGATAAAACAATAAAAAGAGGGGGTAGGAGGGGGGACTGAATACTGCAACATGGAAGAGAATGACATCTAAGGTTATGGTAAGTTTACACAGCTATTCTATGTCCTTCTATTCTCATGTTGGAATATTCATAACAGTAGGGAGAGTAACAAAGCTTTAGGTAGGAGCTTGGGAGGTAGGTTGGGGGACAGTGTCAATGAGGCCCTGCAAAATTGACCTGGCAAACCCAGTCCTGGCTCTAGAAATTAAGTCTAGTTTGTGGTGTTTGGTGAAAGTATGTAGTGAAGACCAAGTGGATGCTTCCAGAATGGAAGAGTAGTCAACACTCCTGAAAAAGGCTGTTAAAGATGCAGCTGATCTAGTAGAATGAGCTCTCACATTGGAGTTCAATTCTTTTCCATGAAATGAATAGCAAAAAAAAAAGATTGCCTTAGAAATCCATGAGGCAATTGTCTGTTTTCACATTGCCTTCCCCAGGGCCCTAGGGTGAAAGAAGACAAAAAGTTGGTCAGACTTTCTGATGGATTTGGTCTTGTCCGGGTAATACCTCAGTTGTCTATGAACATCCAAGGAATGCAGAGTTCTTGCTACGGAGTTTTGAGGATGAGGGGATTAAAAAACAGATAGATTAATAGTATGATTCAAGGAGAGCTCATTAACCACCTTAGGCATGAAGGGAAGATTGGTCCTGAGGGAGACCCTGTCTCTATGGTAAATAAGGTAAGGAGAGGACATAAGGGCTTGGATTTCAGAGACCCTCCTGGTGGAGGTGAGGGCCACCAGAAGTACTATTTTCCAAGCACACAGTTTAAGTGATGCTGAATGTGCTCAAAAGGAGTAGTATGAGTTTTCTAGCAAAAAATTAAGATCCCAGGATGGAGGGATAGGTCTATGAGGGGGCCTGATATGGAGAACCCCTTTTAAGAAGAAATTTACCTCTAATCTGGATGCCAAAGGAGGTACCAAAGGAAGGCAGGCTGAAATGGCTGACAAATGCACTTTTACAGAAGAGTACATCAGTCCTGAATGTAGAAGCTCACAAAAGTAAGAAAGGACCATGGGTACTGGAAAAAGGAAGGGGTTCCTGCTTGTTCTCCAGACACCACCTAGAGAATCTTTTCTATTCTGATACAAAGTTTCTCCTGGTACTTGGTTTCCTGGCCTCCTGTGGGACACTGAGTACATCCTCTGGATACAGGTGTCTGAAGGGGATCAAAATTCTATCATCCATAGGGTCAGTTTGAGGTTGAGCACCAGAGGGCAGATGAGGGATCCCCCGTCTTGTGTGAGTAGGTCGAATCGGTGAGGTAGCCTGTGGTGATTGCCCTTGGCTAATAGATAAAGTAGGAGAAACCAGTGCTATCTTGGTCAAAAGGGGGTCACCAGCAGGCTTTTTGGTCTCTCTGAATCAGTGTGAAAGGGGGGAGCATAAAGAGACATCCCGTCCATGAAAAAGCGAAGGCGTCCACCTTCCAAGGCTGTGGATGCGGGTCGCTGGTGCAAAACAGAGGCATCTGTCTGTTCTGGGAGGAGGCAAACAAATCTGCCTGTGGAATACCCCACCTGTGAATAAGATCCAAAAACACCTCCATGTGAAGCATCCATTCATGAGAGGGTGCTGTGGTGTTGCTGAGGGTGTCTGCCATCACATTCTCTGCTGAAGGGATGTATACAGCTTGCAGGTGAATGTGCAGTTTCACTGCTAAGGACCAAATCTGAATTGCCAAGGTGCAAAGTGGGTAGAACCTTGTCCCTCCCAGTTTGTTGACATACCACAGAACAGTCACATTGTCTGTGATTACCT